>NC_035434.2:17143460-17450333 GCF_002127325.2 Helianthus annuus
GGAACCATTCATTGGCATATGGTCTTAGTACCGAAATTTCGTTTGATAGATTGCCGAGGTTCTGAGATATTCGGTCTTTATGCTGCTTATCATCTGGGTATCATGGTTGTATCTTTTACCGAAAAATAACGGGGACGCAAGTCTAGATCTTCCATGATACTATACATACGTGTACATAATACATACTGCATTCGACCTCAATAAGTGATAAACAATCACATGTCCAAACAAATAAGTGGTAAAATATCACATTTATCCGGGAGTCAAGTTCGTCTCTCTGCTGTACGGAAGTACTGACCTGTTCACGAACTTGCTCCTGTGCCCTCATGCATATGAAAATCAAGTTCCTCATCAATAATTGATTATATCACATAGGGCTTGTTTTCAACTCAAAATAAGTGAGTATCTCACAGCTTATATGGTCAAACAGATGATAATCGGTATTCTCACCGGTAAGATGAACTCTCGTGCATACCTTGATAAGGGAATGTGTCCTGATGTGGATGAACACCGGTCGGTAAGTATAAATCATACCTTAACGTATCCCCTCGCCATGATTACATCTGATAAGTTGAGCTTAAGTGGACAACAATACCGATAATTGTTATAGGATGCTTATTTTAATGTTAACTAACTGAACAACAAGAGTGTTTTGGCATGACCGTACACTGATATGATTCTCTTACCCTCGAAACTCGCAAAAAGAATGTCTGTATATATTTATTTACTGCTTAACTTTTATTGTTTTCTTTTAAAAACAGTTTCGTCGTTTGGTGCATATCAGCACGACATTAGCGGTGATGTCGTTTGATAACACTCAAAGGATTTTAAATTGTTGTCTTTTAATTTCAAAAATACCAAAAAGATTTTAGGCGTGTTTTAATATAAACTTTGTAAAAGCCAAAAAGATTTTATTTCTACTTTATTTTCGATCGTACGATGTTGGAGCTCAAGTCTTCGTTACCTGAAACCTGAACGAAAACCGAATTGACTAAATCTTCATAAACGGTCGAAATTTGCATGTTTTGAAAGTTAAAGACTAAAATTTGACAAATTTATTAAACTTTCAAACTGTCGGACGGTGTTTGATTGTGACATGGTCATTCGTGTGTCATTTGGTTATACTAACTATTCCAAGCAGTTGTTCTCATTACGCGTTTAGATTTCTTGCATGTGCAGATTCTAAAGGCTAGGAGAACATGGTCGATGACAAGCTTTGGAATGAAGACACGACGAGAAGGTGCTCAAAAGATGAAGATGATCGAGTTGCCGCTGGCCATCATCAACACCACAAGGATCTCACTTCATAAAGATCAAGTCATTCACGAGCATAACTCAAGGGGGAGCTTATGTTAAGGGGGAGTTTGTCAACACACTTCCTACATGATACGGGTAGTTTGTTGATACACTCTCTGCTTTCAAGACGTGAAGACTTTAAAGATCCTCCGACATTGAAGACTTGAAAGGACATCAGAGTTTTGAGAACTCGAAGACCAAAGACCATCGAAGTTCGAGACAAAGCTACAGCCAAGGGGGAGTTTGTTGGTGCACTTGTGTCTGTACTTTGTCTGTATTTAGTCACAATGTAAACGATGTCCGTGTCAGTCCTGTAAGCTGACCAAGTCAACCGTCCTCCTGGTTTGACTTGGTCAAACAATCAGATATTGGTTGTAAAGTGTCTGTCTCGAAGGATGAGTGATCGAAGGATAGTGTAAATCCTTCGATCTCATCGAAAGATATGCTTCGAAAGTTTCTGTTGGACTTCGAAGGATATGCAATCCTTCGAAGTATTTGAAGATCCTTCGATAGCTTTATAATCGATAGATGATCCTTCGACCATCTATCGAATCCTTCGGACAAGACCTGCTGTGTATGGGTATATATACCCATGCAATGTGTTGTGTTTTGGTTAGACACTCCCACACAGACAGAAAGATAGAGAGTATTCTTGAGAGCATTCTGTCCGAAACACACACACACACTTTGAGAGTTTGCAAGTTAGATTTGTAAACATTGTGCTTGTAACCGAAACCGAAACCTTCATACGTATTAATACATTGGTGTTAATCGGTGAACCTTGTGTGTTGTGTTTATACTTGCTTCATCCCGGTTTGCTTGCTAGCTTGGATTCCGCACTCGCTAGTGAGTTTGTATAACAAGGTTTAGGTTCGTCATCCTCCGGAAAGGGACCTACAAAGGATATGACCGTTGGCAACGGTCATTTCATTAAAATTTTGTTTTTTACCTATTTAAACCCATTATGTAACTATTCTTGATTTAAATCACCTGTGAAGAATTTTGAATGCCAAGGATATGACCGTTGGCAACAGTCATTTCATTAAAGAATTCCCTTTTTTTTTTACCTATTTAACCATTTATACACACAATTCTTCTACAACTTCTACACTCTTATACACTTCTATATACACATTCTCTACAAAAAAAAAAAAAAAAAAAAAACTACATGAAGATGTACCCTTATGGAAATCCATACAACCCCGTTTTTCTCGATCACCCCACCACCGCACCGAACACCCAAATGCCGCTAAATTATTTGATTAGTCCTGATTTTTTCGAAAATAAAAATGTCAACATTTTGAATCACAATCGTTTTAGCATGATACAAAACATGCTGATGTACGCTTTGGGTTTCCAACAAAACGCCAATGGTCTTCAACCACAGGCTCAAACACAACTACCCACAAGTGTTCCGGGACACAACCAGAGGTAGTGCCTGAGATGCCACCGGACAAGGCGGGAGCGTCACAACCTCGCAAATCGTCATACAAGAAAAAAAATCCCTACAACCCAAAGGTCAAGAAAACACATACCGCGTGGTCAACAACGAAGAATACGCTTTGGCTCGTGCTTGGCTCGATGTATCCAAGGACCCTTTAGTTGGTAAATAATTTTCTTGTTATTTATATTTTTTTTCTTTTCCATCATTAAAATTATTTCTTAATAGTTTTATTTTCTATTGTTTAATAACTTTATAATACCGTACACCAGATCAAAGAATGAGCAAGTGAAGGGATATGCGGGTGTAAGTAACCAAATACAAAATAACATATACAACTGGATGATGACTAACCAGGGGAGTAGGCAAGACGACCCTCACATCAAACAAGAAGCTTTGGTTGAATTCCAAGCAACAAAAGGGTTGTTCGACTACATTAAACCTTGGAATCTCTAAAGGAATTGCTCTAGGCCAGGTTGTTACTCCAGGTCCGAGTTTTCCCGTTCTGTTTGTTTGGCGTCAAGCGACTGGAAATGATACACATATTCCTTTCTTGGCGAGTATCCAGGCTTTCATGCAATTCCAGAGATGTTACTCCTTCCTACCTTTCACGAGTGCATGTTTTTTGTCTTGATCATGCTCATGAAGTAGAGCAACCACTCTGCTCACTTGCTGTATGCTACTTCTTTGTCATCAAGGCACAATTTTCTCTTATATACATGTAATAAGAGTGCCGAATATGGTTTGGGAGGATTTACGCATTAAAGGTACCTACTAGGCTACTTTTAACATTATTTTTAACTTGTTTTCTGTTTTAGTGGTGCGTTTTTTACATGTTTGATCAAAGCTTCAATCTCTAGTCAAACATGTTGGGTTTAGTCTTGATTACGGGTCAAGTCAGTCATGGGCACGGGTCAGAAAATGGGTTATCCACATCAGTTGGTTAATATAATTTAGAAGTAGTCAAGATTGACCTAGTATTGAGGTGAACGTTGGAATGTTGCTGCGAGAACAAAGGAGATAGTGGGTTATTTTAGCATGTGTTTATTATTTTATATTATAAATAAGGTAGAAGCAGCCGATCGTTTTTGTACTCTCATTTCTAAACAATCAAGAAAGTTGCAAGCAGTAAAACTTTTCCATTTTCTCTTCTGTTCGTGTGAGTTTCATTGGTGTAGTCTTGGGCCTAAACCAACAAAACATGTGTCTAAATTGTCTCACATATTTCTTTAACTGACATATAAATGTACACTATTTGCTGATTTTCCAGAGATAAATGACGGACAAGAGTAATGGGCAAAGAATTGGGAATTTCTGATGATATGTGGAGCCATATTGAATATAAAGGTATTATAGAACAAGATAAGACAATGATACAATGGGCTTCGGATGATGAAGAAACCGTAACTGGTAACCGAGATTGGGCGGTTAAATTGGGGACTGAAATTTTCTACAGTGCTAAACTTGGTTGCTGTGCATTCAATAGGAAACAAATGCCTTATAATGCATTTAGACAAGATTCTCCATCCAAGGACCAATCGGGCCGGCACAAGAAGATTATTGTGGCGGGTAGATGGTGTGGGAAAGTATGGATGTCTAATCAAGTTCATCCTATGTTAATAGTAAAAGATGACGATGATGATTATCACTCTGAGTTCAGCCATGGTAAGTAAAATGACTTTAACTCTTTTGTTGGGAAACATAAGTTCACAAAACAGTAAAAGATTTTATTTTTTTTTTGTTAAAAATAGGTTTCAACGGTGCCGAAGCAGTGAACATGGGGACACCAGGATGGCTGCGAGTAGCGAGAGATGCCGCAATCAGAAGAGTTTCTATTGACATTGCTCCCATAGTTTCTGACTCACAGCTGCTGTATGATCTAGCAATGCCATTGTCTTCAAGGTACAACTAATTCACTAATTGTGACCAAATATTTTATATATGTGTCGATCTGGGTTGGTGTTTACCTGAACCAGGTCAAATCCTTTTAAAGGGGGCCAATATCTCTTTTAATGAATTCAGCCTCTTAAAAAATATTCAGATTATTATTGTAATAATTAATGCGTATAACATGTTAGGTAATTTTATTAAATAAGAATAGATTATTATGACAATAGTTTTACTTTGGTCATAAATAATAATCCATGTCTTTTTAATAGAAAAAAAAATTAAAAGGGACAAAAAGGTTTTTGAAGGTCAACCTGACCCAACCTGAATGACCCGTCCATTTTCCTATCACTACTAGTCTTCCCTAGATCGAAAAGAACGCTTAAAGCTTTTGTGTTTTTACGTTTTCCTGTAAACAAAAAGGCAAAAAGCCTGAATCACAAAGTTCCTGACTGAGTGAGAGGTTTACGAGTGAAGGAGATGCCTTCGTCAAACGAACTTTTGTGCAAGATGTTATGCATAGAAATGAGCCTCTAGATACACTTGGGAAAGGATCCCCAATCACCCTTCTTTCTGATGATGCTTTAAAATGTTTAGTTCCCCATGGTTTTAATTTGAATGTTGATGATAGTGTTTTCGATAGAAGACCAAAAAGAATTTTTGATTCTTCATACGGTCAACCCAACAAGAAGGCTCACCCTGCAAGGATTTTTTCATGTGTTACTTGCGGGTCCCGATGCTATTCGTGTGTAGCCATTGTACAGCCATCAAAACCAGCTGCACATTATCTCATGTTGAATGAGTATTTAAATGTATTAGATCCTGGACTTTCGTCAGGTATGCAATTATTAATGCAAAATGTCAAACTCAGAAAAATACTTTTCGAGGAGGCCCGTTTTGTATACTTGAGATTGCTTTGTATCGCGTTTCTTAATAAGTTTTTTGCTTATGTAAAAGGGAAATTATTGAAGAGCAGTTCAAGTACTCGAGAGCAAAAAGACATTCCAGCACTTAAACTTTTGTCTTTGGCTTATTTTGATTCTTCTGACTCTGAAGAATGCTCTGAACCCACCAAGCTTGTTTAGGAATCTAACCATGCTTTAATCACCATAAGGCCAATGAATTCATCAGCCCATGAAAAAGACTCTTCAAGATTGCATGTTTTTTTGTCTTGATCATGCTTGTGAAGTAGAGCAACGGCTCCGCTCAATCGGTGAAGTTCATATGTTGCTTCTTTGTCATCAAGGTACATTCTCTTTAATAAAAAAAGTGTTGCTTGATGACAAAGATGCAACAGATGAACTCCACCAAATGAGCGGAGCCGTTGCTCTACTTTTAAAAGTATTTTTCTAAGTTTGACATTTTGCATTAGTAAAGGCATACCTGAAGAAAGTCCGGGATCTAATACATTTAAATCCTCATTCGACATGAGATAATGTGCAGCTGTTTTTGATGTCTGTGTTGGTGCACTTGTGTCTGTACTTTGTCTGTATTCGGTCTGATATAAACGATGTCCTGATTTGTGTTGTAAGTTGACCAAGTCAACCATCCTCCGGTTACCCTTGGACAACAGTTGAAAGATGTTCTGATCGAAGGATAGCCTCGAAGGATACACCTGATCCTTCGAGGTGATAGAAAGATATGGTTCGACCATGGTTCGACCATTAGACCTCGAAGGATGATCCTTCGAGGTCCATGCTGATCTTTCGTGTGAACTATGATCGATAGATGATCCTTCGGACCATCTATCAGATCCTTCGATCCAGACTTCATGGCTTGGGTATATATACCCATGCAATGTGTTGAGTTCGGTAGATGCACACAAACAAGAACAGAGAGCATTCTGTCCGAAACACTCACACACACTTAGAGAGTTTATAGAACATTTCTGTAAACATTGAGCTTGTAACCGAACCCTCATTGCATTAATACAAGTTGTGTTAATCGGTGAACTTGTGTGTTTGTTTCTCTACTTGCTACTAACTCGGTTTGCTTGCTAGCTTGGATTCCGCACTCGCTAGTAGGTTTGTATAACAAGGTTTAGGTTTGTAATCCTCCGCGAAAAAGGGACCTACAAGTGGTATCAGAGCCTCGCTCTTTACCTTGTTTAAAACCGGGTTTTTACAAGTTTTGGTGTGTTGAAACACTTGGTTTTGCACCTGTTTTTACTTGTTTTCCTGCTTTTTCTTTGAGTAAAAACGTGTCTAAACTAACCGGGAGTGTTTTTAAGTGGGTTGGGTAACTTGAAAACTTGTTTTTGAGTGATTTGGTGAATTCCGGCAATATTCCGGTTAAGGTTCCGGTCACCGGTTTCTGGGTTAAGTTTTCCATTTTTGGCATATTTTATTTCAAAATCTTGGTTGGTAAGAAAGTTGTCAGCCTGCCATACTCTTTGCCGAAAGTTGACCTTACCAACCTGTCACCTTTTCACCAACCTTTCACATCAGATCAGTTTGTGTCAGAACCTCTCGAAAGATATCTTTCGACATCGAAAGACTATCCTTCGACATCTGTCGATCAAGGAAGGCTCGAAAGATTGTTATCCTTCGACCCATCCTTCGAAGTCTGAATCATATCCTTCGAGAAAGGAATCTAATCGAAAGACAAGTGTCCGAAAGATAAGGATCTTTCGTATTGGTGAATCTTTCGAGATCTGTTGTTCGAAAGATAAGGATTTAGCTCGAAAGATAAGGATCTTTCAAAGGAGAATCCTTCGAGCTCTTGAATCTTTCGAAATCATTGTTCGAGAGTCAACAGTAATCTTTCGAATACTGTTGATCCTTCGAACAAGGTTATATCTTTCGATTGTGGTCAGTTTGTTGTTAACAAGTTTCTGTGATTTCAGATCCTTCGACCAGAATCCTTCGACTGTGTATCTTTCGGATCATTCTTACTTAGCATTTATTTTGCTTATATATCATGAATCCGAGTTGGTGGGGAAGTCCGGCTCCAGACAGTGGAAAATACATGAATACCAGTCAATCTCCATCATGGGCCGAATCACCAGTATCTACATCCTCACAAACAAATGCCACTCCAGCTGGTCAATGGGCGTTTGTTTCAAATCAAACTCCGAGTATTCAAAGTCTTCTTCTAAGCGAAAGTGAAACCGGAAGTTTGAACAGGCCTCCAAAGTTGATGCATCTTAATGAATATCCGGGATGGGTTGATCGTTTCCATACATACATTCTTGGTCAAAACACAGAGTTGTGGTTGCGGTTCACTACGGAATTCGATCAAACTATCGAGGTTGCTGCTTCTTCTACAGCTACATTTGCCGATCTTCCTGATGATCAAAAGAAGACGTATGACTTAGAAAAGAAAGCATACGCTATTCTCACTCAAGCACTGAGCAAGGATATTTATCATCAGTTCGTCAGTTTCAAGACTACGAAGAAGCTGTGGGATGCATTGAAGACAAGAGGAGTAGGTAATGAAGCCACACGTCAACTACGACGAGATCTACTGAAGAAAGAATTCGATGGCTTCACATGTATGGATAAGGAGTCCTTGGGAGATATGACAAGCCGTTTCTATCACCTGCTTACTGAGCTGACAAACTTTGAAGTCACAATGACTCCAACAGAGGTGGTAAAGAAGTTTGCCGATGCATTGCCTCCTCAATGGAATAACTTTCTGGAAATCTTGAAGTACAACGGAACGTTGAAAACCACAAATATCAACGATTTCGTGCAGCTTCTGGAGAACAAGGATCAGGAAGAAACGTTGAAGGCTAAGAGAGTTGCAGTGCCACAGAATCCAGAGATGTATTATGGCACCTCCACTACTTCATCTGCAAAAGCCGGCTCACATGCTCCACTTCAAACAGCGTTTGTCACAAGCACGGATATGTATGGCAATCCAGTGCAAGTTCCTGTAAAGCCGCCTCCAACCACAGACCTGTATGGAAATCCAATACAATCACCTCCTCCTCCTGCTCAACAACCTCAATATGCGTGTTATGGAGGAACATCATCTGCTGCAGGTCAACAATCAAAGCCAAATACAGTACAGCTTGACACTTCAAGTTTCTCTAAAATCAGTGTAGAAGTAGCTAAGGAACACATGGAGCTGCTTAACACTGTAGTGAGCGCGTACTGTGGGTTGATAGAAGGTCAGATTGGAAACATTAATCTGACACAAGAAGACTACAGGCAGATTGATAAAGAGGAGATGGACTTGATGGACATCAAGTGGGCCTTTGCGAGTGCAGTGAGAAGAGCAAAGGATTGGATGGAAAGTACTGGCAGAACCAGCTTGGAAAGCAAGCGAGACACCAAGTATGGGTTCGATAAGCAAGCTGTTAAGTGCTTCAACTGTGGTGAACGGGGCCACTTTAAAAGGGAATGTACAAAGCCAGCACAGCACGGGAATCAAAATCCCTTCAGAAACCGAGGCAACCAGCAGAATCAGAACAGAAACACTGAGCGTTCATTGGTGCCTGCAAATAACCAAACCAACCGAGCACTTGCAGTTCAGGTGGATGAAGGTTGTGACTGGTCAATCCAGTTGGGTGGTGATGCTCCTGATGAAACAGCATGTTTTGCTCAAATTGTGAAAGAGTTGGTTCACACCAGTGGTAGAGAATCTTCTGCCAGTGGTGGTGAATCGTCTGAAGATGAGGACTCTTCTGGTTATAGCAGGAGTGCTGATGAAGAATCATCCAATTCTGGTGATGATTATGTGGGTGAGACATCGAATGCAGCAATCGATGCAGATATTGATGAACTTTTGGAGGAAGCTGCAGCAGAAACTCAAAGAAGATCTATTCTGGTGGATCAAGCTGCTTATACTTCGTCTTCTCTCCATTCAGCCTTTATGGCTAATGTCGACGGTTCATCAAGTCAGGTATGTGTCGATGAACCCACTGCTGTTAATTGTGATGAATGTGCTAGGTTGCATGCTAGATGTGCTGATCTGGAGAAAAGTATGTCTGAGTTGCAAGGCAAACATGATGCTTTACAAGCTAGTTTGTTTGACTTGCAAGACAAACATACTACTGTGAATGAGAATTTGAGTGACTTGCAAAGTAAGCATGACGCTTTGCAAGAAAAATATGATGTGACCTTTCTCCACAATCAGAAATTGACTGTGGATCTCTCAAAATGCACAGAAGCCAACATGTTTCATGAAAACCATGAAAAAGAATTTAAGTCAATGATTGAAACATTAAAGAAAGATAAAACTGAATTGACAAAAATGGTTTCAAGAAAACAGACGGACATTAATTTGTATATCTCTCGTCTTGAAACAATGCAAAAAGAGATGGCCTGTGTGAAAACCGAAAGTGATGCGATCCGACTCAAGCTAGACAGTTATTTGAGTTCTAGCTATGTGTTAGATCACATCATTGACGTTCAGAAGGAAAAGAGAGATGTCACATGCATAGGCTACAAGAAGTGTCCACCACCAGTGAGACATAATTATGACGCCATGCCTGATGAAGAGGACAGGGTTTTCTTTGAACCTTCTGTGCCTCTGGATGTTAAGGAGTTTGCTGCAGGACTCGGATACCAAAAGGAAGTATCCTCAGATTCAGATGTGTCAGCAGATACATTTGTGAGTGCTGAACAGAATCAAGATCCTCCAGTTGTGATTGAGGATGCTGATTCGTCTGATGATGAATCTGACGATACTGTCCCAGCAAAGTCTGATGCGGTAGTCAAAAATGAGGACATACCTCTTGAGAATCACATTCTATGTGATCCCCCTGTCAAACCCGCTAAGACTGTTGCAACTGAGTCCTCGTCTGAGAAGGAGTCGGAGAGTGTGAATTTGCTGTACACTCTAGTTGGTGATGATAAAATTTACTCAGACAAAGATTTTCCCATTAAGAATGTTAATCAATCCTTAATCTGCAAAGTCTTTGAGAATTCGACGAGTAAGTTCTTGGGAAAGGCAGGACCTAAAGTTACAGTTACACAGTGTCCTCCTATTCCAAAAGCTGAAATCCGAAAGCAATTTGGCAACAAGAAACTGCCAACAGTGCCAACACAGCAAAATCACACCAAACCCAAAGGTAAAGCACCGGCTCAAGCTAACAAGAAGCCGAACCAAAAGAAGAAGAAGAATGTTAACTTTGTGAAATCGACGGGAACAGACAAAATTGAAAAGTTTGAAAATCAATCTAACTTAGATTTTGTCAAGAAAGCTATTGTCGAGAAAAGAAATGAACCAAGTAGTTCAAAACCTAGTACCTCGAGTTCACAAAGTTCAACATCATCGGCTAAGCGATCACATGATACTTCGGGGTTTGTAGAACGAAGATCATGTTTTGAGTGTGGAACCATTGGGCATATTATTAGAAACTGCCCATATCTTCATAAACAAAAAGGCAAGATTGATGATCCCCGTGGCAAAACTGACCGTAAGCCAACAGTTTCCACAAAACAAGATCCCCGACTTGTAAAAGAAAGGGAAAAGAAACAGAAAAAGCAACAGGTCAAGAAAATTGAAAAAGCAATTAAAACTGATGTGGTTCAAAAACAATCTGTTGTTGTAAAACCAGAAAATTCTAAAACTTCAAATCATCAAGAAGTTAAAATTTTAAAGAAAAACACTAGTGAAACCAAACAGACTTGGAAACCTAAATCGGTTACTGAATCAGGGGGACCATCACAATTCACCAACCATCAAAGACAAGAAGTTATTGTCATTGATGAAAATGGAAGACCCAAGACCACAATGGCTTGGGTCCCCATCTCCAACTAATTCATTTGAGTTCATGTGCAGGGTGCTTCAGGAGGAACTATCAGTAGTCATTGGATTGTTGATAGTGGGGCATCCAGGCACATGACAGGCGACATGAAGCTTCTCTACGACGTTAAATCTATTAGAGGAGGTTATGTTGCTTTTGCTGGAGATAAAGGTGGATATATAACGGGTGAAGGAATGATATCTAACGGGATTGTCAGCTTTGACAAGATCAATTTTGTGCAACAACTTGATCACAATCTTCTTAGTGTTTCTCAAATTTGTGACAAGAAATTTTCAGTACACTTTGATGCTAATGGATGTTATGTGCTGAAACCCGGCTTCAAAATTCCAAAAGAATGGATTCTCTTGTCAGCTCCAAGGATAAATGATTTGTACGTCCTTGACATGAGCCAAGCTATTACTACGTCTGCACAAGCAACTTGTTTCGTTTCTAAAGCCACAGAAAAAGACACTATCTCTTGGCACAGACGAATGGGTCACATTCACTTACGAAAAATGAATCATTTGGTTTCAAATGAATTGGTGAATGGTGTTCCCCTCAAAAATTTCCATCTTCAAGACGTCTGTGTTTCGTGCCAGAAAGGAAAGCAAACAAAGAAGAAGCACCCTACAAAGAAGATCAACACAGTGGCAGTTCCTCTTGAACGTTTGCACATGGATTTGTTCGGTCCTGTCAAACACAAGAGTATTCGGGGTGATCAATACTGCCTCGTGGTTACTGATGATTATTCAAGATTTTCTTGGGCTGCGTTCATGGCACACAAGAGTGAAACCTTTGGCATCATCAAAAACTTGATCATTCAGATTGAGAATTTGTATAAGTTGAAGGTTAGGCGGATACGTAGCGACAATGGTACTGAATTTAAAAATCATTCCATGGCGGAGTTCTGCACTTCAAAGGGTATTCTTCATGAGTTTAGTGCAGCTTATACTCCTCAACAGAATGGTGTCGCTGAACGTAAGAACCGCACATTGATCGAGACTGCTAGGACAATGTTGGTAGAGTCACAGTTGCCCATTCCATTCTGGACTGAAGCTGTGGCCTCTGCATGTTACACATTGAACAGAGTCCTTACAGTCAAAAGACACAACAAGACCTGCTTTGAGCTTCTTCAGAAACGGAAACCAGATTTGTCTTATCTAGAACCGTTTGGAGCTCCATGCACAATCATCGATCCTAATGGAAAGTTTGGGGCAAGAGCAATTGATGGATACTTTCTTGGGTATGCCACCCCTAACTTACGAGTCTGGAATCTAGAGACTAAAAGGGTTGAGGAATGGTCTGAGGTCAGAGTACAAAGGCACACTTTGCCAGTCAAAAATCCGGGTCAACCTTGGATGTTTGAGTACGATGACTTTTTCAATTCGATCAATGTTGAAGCCGTTGAAGAAAATGCTGCGGCTAGGATGTTTTTCGAGAGTGACAATGCAACAGGTTCACCGGTGGTTCGTCCAATTCTTGTTAATCAAGAACCATCTTCTTCGGTGAACAACAATACTCTCAACAATGAGGATTTTCATGATGCAAACGAATTGAACGAATCTTCAGAGGATGATGAATTTCTAGATGCAGATCAGGAAGCTCCTACAACAGCAGTTCATGGTACTTCAGAGGGTACTCCTCCAGTGGATACACATAGAACAGCTGAGACTACTGCATCATCCTCTTCGTCAATTCCGGGTCTTGAATTGGTTGTTGATCTTAATCTTAACAACCTGGGTATAAATGTTCCAGTTCCAGATAATCCAGAAACAAGGATTCATAATACCCATCCTCAACAAAACATCATTGGAAATGTGCAAAGTGGCGTACAAACACGAAACATGTTGCGAAACAACAACAATGCAGGCTTGTATGCAGCTATTCGAGAATCCGGGCAACAAAACGACTGGTCCTTCGCGTGTTATGTCTCACAAGAAGAACCAAGAACGTGGAAAGAAGCCTTGAAAGATAATGCTTGGGTTGAAGCAATGCAGGAAGAACTGCAACAATTCCAGAAGCTGGGTGTCTGGAAATTAGTAGAGAAACCTGCTGGATACAAGAAGATTGGTACCCGTTGGGTTTTCAAATGCAAAAAGGATGACCGCGGAGTTGTTATCCGAAACAAAGCACGTTTAGTCGTTCAAGGTTTTCGTCAGATTGAGGGGATCGACTACAACGAAGTCTATGCACCAGTGGCACGTCTCGAAGCAATTCGAATCTTTCTAGCCTATGCGTCCTTCAAAGGATTCAAGGTCTATCAGATGGACGTGAAAAGTGCATTTTTACATGGTGTGGTTGAAGAAGAGGTGTACGTCGAACAGCCTCCAGGTTTTGAAGATCCTATCCATCCCGATCGGGTTTGGTTGCTCAACAAAGCTCTTTATGGTCTTCATCAAGCACCACGAGCTTGGTATGCCACCTTATCTCACTATCTGCTGGAGAACGGTTTTCGTAGAGGTCTTATCGACTGTACTCTTTTCATCAAAGAACAAGATGGAGATCTTTTTCTGGTACAGGTATACGTTGATGACATTATTTTTGGTTCTACTAATGATGTCTTGTGTAGGGAATTCGAGCGCATTATGCAGGATAAATTCGAGATGAGTGCTATGGGGGAAATGACCTTCTTCTTGGGCCTACAAGTACAACAAACGGAGTCTGGGATATTCATCCATCAGACTAAATATGTTGGTGACATCTTGAGCCGGTTCCAGATGTCTGATGCAACGCCCATTGGTACCCCATTGCCAACTAATCACGGAATTACTCCAGACTTGAAGGGAGAAGCTGTTAGCCCTTCTATCTATCGCGCCATGATCGGATCTCTCATGTACCTCACAGCATCAAGGCCAGACATAATGTACCCAACGTGCCTGCTTGCCAGATATCAAGTTAATCCGAAGGCCTCACATCTTGCTGCTGTTAAACGGATTTTTCGTTATTTGAAGGCGTACCCTGACACCGGTCTGTGGTACCCTAGGGATAATAACTTTGAATTGGTAGCTTTCAGTGATTCTGATTTTGGCGGATGCAAAATCGACGGCAAATCCACAACGGCTGGATGTCAGTTCTTAGGAAATCGCCTAGTCACATGGCAGTGCAAGAAGCAGACGTGTGTAGCTACATCAACATGCGAAGCTGAATACATTGCTGCCTCAAGTTGTTGCTCCCAAGTTCTTTGGATCCAACAACAAATGCGGGACTACGGTTTTGAATTCCTAACTACTCCTATTTACGTTGATAATTCTGCTGCTTTAGATATCACTAGAAATCCTGTGCAGCATTCAAAGACCAAACACATCGAAATCAAATATCACTTCATACGTGATTGCTTTGAGAAAAGGCTAATCGATGTTGTTAAGGTCCACACCGATGACCAACGTGCCGACTTATTTACCAAAGCTTTTGACAAATCAAGATTTGACTTTTTATTATTGGTAAACGGCATTAAGGTCAAGCAAGAGTAAAACCAACATCGGAAAATCATTTTTGTAAATACCTTTGTGTTTTTAAATTTCTCTTAGTTTATTGATTTTAGGGGGAGTAAATCCAAAAATCTGAAAATCCAAAAACATCGAAAAATTTCAAAAACACAAAAACAATAGAAAAACAAAAATGAGTTTCCTGGCGAGCAAAAGAGAAAATGATAGTACATCAGTGGTCTATCCAAGCCTCTTTAAACCTTAAATGAAAAACGATAAGCAGCTCTATATAAGATGTATCGGTAGGCTCACAATCATTTTAAAGTGTGCAGGGTGATATAAATCTTAATCGACTGAAGACCAGGTGGGAACCATTCATTGGCATATGGTCTTAGTACCGAAATTTCGTTTGATAGATTGCCGAGGTTCTGAGATATTCGGTCTTTATGCTGCTTATCATCTGGGTATCATGGTTGTATCTTTTACCGAAAAATAACGGGGACGCAAGTCTAGATCTTCCATGATACTATACATACGTGTACATATTACATACTGCATTCGACCTCAATAAGTGATAAACAATCACATGTCCATATCAAATAAGTGATAAAATATCACATTTATCGCGGGTGTCAAGTTCGTCTCTCTGCTGTACGGAAGTACTGACCTGTTCACGGACTTGCACCTGTGCCCTCATGCATACGAAAATCAAGTTCCTCATCAATAAGTGATTATATCACATAGGCTTGTTTTCAATCAAAATAAGTGAGTATCTCACAATTTATACGGTCAAACAGATGATAATCGGTATACTCACCGGTAAGATGAACTCTCGTGCATACCTTGATACGGGAATGTGTCGTGATGTGGATGAACACCGGTCGGTAAGTATAAATCATACATTAACGTATCCTCTAAACATGATTACATCTGATAAGTGAGCTTAAGTGGACAACAATACCGATAATTGTTATAGGATGCTTATCTTAATGTTAACTAACTGAACAACAAGAGTGTTTTGGCAAAATGACCTACACTGATTATCAGAGCTCTTAACTTGTTTAAAATTTATTTTTAAAAGTTTTGGTGTGTTGAAACAGTTTGTCGTTTTGCATATCAGCACGACATTACGGTGATGTCGTTTGATAACACTCAAAGGATTTAAATTGTTGTCTTTTAATTTCAAAAATACCAAAAGATTTTCGGGGTTAATTAACATAAAACTTGATTTTGAAAACTTTGTTTTTTTCCGGTTATTCCGGTTTACGGTGACTGGCTTGACTGGAAACCGAATTGACCATCTTCATTGGTCAAATTTTTGCAAAGTCAAAAGTTGTGTGAAAGTTGACAAATTATAAACTTTCTGTCGGACGGTGTTTGATTATGACATGGTCACGTGTTTGTTTAACTTTCATTCCAATCAGTTGTTCTCATTACGCTTTAGATTTCTTGCATGTGCAGATTCTAAAGGCTAGGAGAACATGGTCGATGACAAGCTTGGAATGAAGACAAGTGAGGCTCTCAAGATGAAGATGATCGAGTTGCCGCTGGCCATCTTCAACACCACAAGGATATCACTTCGAAGATAAATCTTTTCGAGCAAGGAACTAATCGAAAGACAAGTGTCCGAAAGATAAGGATCTTTCGTATTGGTGAATCTTTCGAGATCTGTTGTTCGAAAGATAAGGATTTAGCTCGAAAGATAAGGATCTTTCAAAGGAGAATCCTTCGAGCTCTTGAATCTTTCGAAATCATTGTTCGAGAGTCAACAGTAATCTTTCGAATACTGTTGATCCTTCGAACAAGGTTATATCTTTCGATTGTGGTCAGTTTGTTGTTAACAAGTTTCTGTGATTTCAGATCCTTCGACCAGAATCCTTCGACTGTGTATCTTTCGGATCATTCTTACTTAGCATTTATTTTGCTTATATATCATGAATCCGAGTTGGTGGGGAAGTCCGGCTCCAGACAGTGGAAAATACATGAATACCAGTCAATCTCCATCATGGGCCGAATCACCAGTATCTACATCCTCACAAACAAATGCCACTCCAGCTGGTCAATGGGCGTTTGTTTCAAATCAAACTCCAAGTATTCAAAGTCTTCTTCTAAGCGAAAGTGAAACCGGAAGTTTGAACAGGCCTCCAAAGTTGATGCATCTTAATGAATATCCGGGATGGGTTGATCGTTTCCATACATACATTCTTGGTCAAAATACAGAGTTGTGGTTGCGGTTCACTACGGAATTCGATCAAACTATCGAGGTTGCTGCTTCTTCTACAGCTACATTTGCCGATCTTCCTGATGATCAAAAGAAGACGTATGACTTAGAAAAGAAAGCATACGCTATTCTCACTCAAGCACTGAGCAAGGATATTTATCATCAGTTCGTCAGTTTCAAGACTACGAAGAAGCTGTGGGATGCATTGAAGACAAGAGGAGTAGGTAATGAAGCCACACGTCAACTACGACGAGATCTACTGAAGAAAGAATTCGATGGCTTCACATGTATGGATAAGGAGTCCTTGGGAGATATGACAAGCCGTTTCTATCACCTGCTTACTGAGCTGACAAACTTTGAAGTCACAACGACTCCAACAGAGGTGGTAAAGAAGTTTGCGGATGCATTGCCTCCTCAATGGAATAACTTTCTGGAAATCTTGAAGTACAACGGAACGTTGAAAACCACAAATATCAACGATTTCGTGCAGCTTCTGGAGAACAAGGATCAGGAAGAAACGTTGAAGGCTAAGAGAGTTGCAGTGCCACAGAATCCAGAGATGTATTATGGCACCTCCACTACTTCATCTGCAAAAGCCGGCTCACATGCTCCACTTCAAACAGCGTTTGTCACAAGCACGGATATGTATGGCAATCCAGTGCAAGTTCCTGTAAAGCCGCCTCCAACCACAGACCTGTATGGAAATCCAATACAACCACCTCCTCCTCCTGCTCAACAACCTCAATATGCGTGTTATGGAGGAACATCATCTGCTGCAGGTCAACAATCAAAGCCAAATACAGTACAGCTTGACACTTCAAGTTTCTCTAAAATCAGTGTAGAAGTAGCTAAGGAACACATGGAGCTGCTTAACACTGTAGTGAGCGCGTACTGTGGGTTGATAGAAGGTCAGATTGGAAACATTAATCTGACACAAGAAGACTACAGGCAGATTGATAAAGAGGAGATGGACTTGATGGACATCAAGTGGGCCTTTGCGAGTGCAGTGAGAAGAGCAAAGGATTGGATGGAAAGTACTGGCAGAACCAGCTTGGAAAGCAAGCGAGACACCAAGTATGGGTTCGATAAGCAAGCTGTTAAGTGCTTCAACTGTGGTGAACGGGGCCACTTTAAAAGGGAATGTACAAAGCCAGCACAGCACGGGAATCAAAATCCCTTCAGAAACCGAGGCAACCAGCAGAATCAGAACAGAAACACTGAGCGTTCATTGGTGCCTGCAAATAACCAAACCAACCGAGCACTTGCAGTTCAGGTGGATGAAGGTTGTGACTGGTCAATCCAGTTGGGTGGTGATGCTCCTGATGAAACAGCATGTTTTGCTCAAATTGTGAAAGAGTTGGTTCACACCAGTGGTAGAGAATCTTCTGCCAGTGGTGGTGAATCGTCTGAAGATGAGGACTCTTCTGGTTATAGCAGGAGTGCTGATGAAGAATCATCCAATTCTGGTGATGATTATGTGGGTGAGACATCGAATGCAGCAATCGATGCAGATATTGATGAACTTTTGGAGGAAGCTGCAGCAGAAACTCAAAGAAGATCTATTCTGGTGGATCAAGCTGCTTATACTTCGTCTTCTCTCCATTCAGCCTTTATGGCTAATGTCGACGGTTCATCAAGTCAGGTATGTGTCGATGAACCCACTGCTGTTAATTGTGATGAATGTGCTAGGTTGCATGCTAGATGTGCTGATCTGGAGAAAAGTATGTCTGAGTTGCAAGGCAAACATGATGCTTTACAAGCTAGTTTGTTTGACTTGCAAGACAAACATACTACTGTGAATGAGAATTTGAGTGACTTGCAAAGTAAGCATGACGCTTTGCAAGAAAAATATGATGTGACCTTTCTCCACAATCAGAAATTGACTGTGGATCTCTCAAAATGCACAGAAGCCAACATGTTTCATGAAAACCATGAAAAAGAATTTAAGTCAATGATTGAAACATTAAAGAAAGATAAAACTGAATTGACAAAAATGGTTTCAAGAAAACAGACGGACATTAATTTGTATATCTCTCGTCTTGAAACAATGCAAAAAGAGATGGCCTGTGTGAAAACCGAAAGTGATGCGATCCGACTCAAGCTAGACAGTTATTTGAGTTCTAGCTATGTGTTAGATCACATCATTGACGTTCAGAAGGAAAAGAGAGATGTCACATGCATAGGCTACAAGAAGTGTCCACCACCAGTGAGACATAATTATGACGCCATGCCTGATGAAGAGGACAGGGTTTTCTTTGAACCTTCTGTGCCTCTGGATGTTAAGGAGTTTGCTGCAGGACTCGGATACCAAAAGGAAGTATCCTCAGATTCAGATGTGTCAGCAGATACATTTGTGAGTGCTGAACAGAATCAAGATCCTCCAGTTGTGATTGAGGATGCTGATTCGTCTGATGATGAATCTGACGATACTGTCCCAGCAAAGTCTGATGCGGTAGTCAAAAATGAGGACATACCTCTTGAGAATCACATTCTATGTGATCCCCCTGTCAAACCCGCTAAGACTGTTGCAACTGAGTCCTCGTCTGAGAAGGAGACGGAGAGTGTGAATTTGCTGTACACTCTAGTTGGTGATGATAAAATTTACTCAGACAAAGATTTTCCCATTAAGAATGTTAATCAATCCTTAATCTGCAAAGTCTTTGAGAATTCGACGAGTAAGTTCTTGGGAAAGGCAGGACCTAAAGTTACAGTTACACAGTGTCCTCCTATTCCAAAAGCTGAAATCCGAAAGCAATTTGGCAACAAGAAACTGCCAACAGTGCCAACACAGCAAAATCACACCAAACCCAAAGGTAAAGCACCGGCTCAAGCTAACAAGAAGCCGAACCAAAAGAAGAAGAAGAATGTTAACTTTGTGAAATCGACGGGAACAGACAAAATTGAAAAGTTTGAAAATCAATCTAACTTAGATTTTGTCAAGAAAGCTATTGTCGAGAAAAGAAATGAACCAAGTAGTTCAAAACCTAGTACCTCGGGTTCACAAAGTTCAACATCATCGGCTAAGCGATCACATGATACTTCGGGGTTTGTAGAACGAAGATCATGTTTTGAGTGTGGAACCATTGGGCACATTATTAGAAACTGCCCATATCTTCATAAGCAGAAAGGAAAGGTTGATGATCCCCGTGGCAAAACTGACCGTAAGCCAACTGTTTCCACAAAACAAGATCCCCGCCTTATAAAAGAAAGGGAAAAGAAACAGAAACGCCAACAGGTCAAAAAGATAGAAAAAGCGATTAAAACCGATGCGGTTCAAAAACAATCTGTTGTTGTAAAACCAGACAATTCTAAAACTTCAAATCATCAAGAAGTTAAACTATTAAAGAAAAACACTGGTGAAACCAAACAGACTTGGAAACCAAAAACGGTTGTTGAATCAGGGGGACCATCACAATTCACCAACCATCAAAGACAAGAAGTTATTGTCATTGATGAAAATGGAAGACCCAAGACCACAATGGCTTGGGTCCCCATCTCCAACTAATTCATTTGAGTTCATGTGCAGGGTGCTTCAGGAGGAACTATCAGTAGTCATTGGATTGTTGATAGTGGGGCATCCAGGCACATGACAGGCGACATGAAGCTTCTCTACGACGTTAAATCTATTAGAGGAGGTTATGTTGCTTTTGCTGGAGATAAAGGTGGATACATAACGGGTGAAGGAATGATATCTAACGGGATTGTCAGCTTTGACAAGATCAATTTTGTGCAACAACTTGATCACAATCTTCTTAGTGTTTCTCAAATTTGTGACAAGAAATTTTCAGTACACTTTGATGCTAATGGATGTTATGTGCTGAAACCCGACTTCAAAATTCCAAAAGAATGGATTCTCTTGTCGGCTCCAAGGATAAATGATTTGTACGTCCTTGACATGAGCCAAGCTATTACTACGTCTGCACAAGCAACTTGTTTCGTTTCCAAAGCCACAGAAAAAGACACTATCTCTTGGCACAGACGAATGGGTCACATTCACTTACGCAAAATGAACCATTTGGTTTCAAATGAATTGGTGAATGGTGTTCCCCTCAAAAATTTCCATCTTCAAGACGTCTGTGTTTCTTGCCAGAAAGGAAAGCAAACAAAGAAGAAGCACCCTATAAAGAAGATCAACACAGTGGCAGTTCCTCTTGAACGTTTACACATGGATTTGTTCGGTCCTGTCAAGCACAAGAGTATTCGGGGTGATCAATACTGCCTCGTGGTTACTGATGATTATTCTAGATTTTCTTGGGTTGCGTTCATGGCACACAAGAGTGAAACCTTTGGTATTATCAAAAACTTGATCATTCAGATTGAGAATTTGTATAAGTTGAAGGTTAGGCGGATACGTAGCGACAATGGTACTGAATTTAAGAATCATTCCATGACGGAGTTCTGCACTTCAAAAGGTATTCTTCATGAGTTTAGTGCAGCTTATACTCCTCAACAGAATGGTGTCGCTGAACGTAAGAACCGCACATTGATCGAGACTGCTAGGACAATGTTGGTAGAGTCACAGTTGCCCATTCCATTCTGGACTGAAGCTGTGGCCTCTGCATGTTACACATTGAACCGAGTCCTTACAGTCAAAAGACACAACAAGACCTGCTTCGAGCTTCTTCAAAAACGGAAACCAGATTTGTCTTATCTAGAACCGTTTGGAGCTCCATGCACAATCATCGATCCTAATGGAAAGTTTGGGGCAAGAGCAATTGATGGATACTTTCTTGGGTATGCCACCCCTAACTTACGAGTCTGGAATCTAGAGACTAAAAGGGTCGAGGAATGGTCTGAGGTCAGAGTACAAAGGCACACTTTGCCAGTCAAAAATCCGGGACAACCTTGGATGTTTGAGTACGATGACTTCTTCAATTCGATCAATGTTGAAGCCGTTGAAGAAAATGCTGCGGCTAGGATGTTTTTCGAGAGTGACAATGCAACAGGTTCACCGGTGGTTCGTCCAATTCTTGTTAATCAAGAACATCTTCTTCGGTGAACAACAATACTCTCAACAATGAGGATTTTCATGATGCAAACGAATTGAACGAATCTTCAGAGGATGATGAATTTCTAGATGCAGATCAAGAAGCTCCTACAACAGCAGTTCATGGTACTTCAGAGGGTACTCCTCCAGTGGATACACATCGAACAGCTGAGACTACTGCATCATCTTCTTCGTCAATTCCGGGTCTTGAATTGGTTGTTGATCTTAATCTTAACAACCTGGGTATAAATGTTCCAGTTCCAGATAATCCAGAAACAAGGATTCATAATACCCATCCTCAACAAAACATCATTGGAAATGTGCAAAGTGGCGTACAAACAAGAAACATGTTGCGAAACAACAACAATGCAGGCTTGTATGCAGCTATTCGAGAATCCGGGCAACAAAACGATTGGTCCTTCGCGTGTTATGTCTCACAAGAAGAACCAAGAACGTGGAAAGAAGCCTTGAAAGATAATGCTTGGGTTGAAGCAATGCAGGAAGAACTGCAACAATTCCAGAAGCTGGGTGTCTGGAAACTGGTAGAGAAACCTGCTGGATATAAGAAGATTGGTACCCGTTGGGTTTTCAAATGCAAAAAGGATGACCGCGGAGTTGTTATCCGAAACAAAGCACGCTTAGTCGTTCAGGGTTTTCGTCAGATTGAAGGGATCGACTACAACGAAGTCTATGCACCTGTTGCACGTCTTGAAGCAATTCGAATCTTTCTAGCCTATGCGTCCTTCAAAGGATTCAAGGTCTATCAGATGGACGTGAAAAGTGCATTTTTACATGGTGTGGTTGAAGAAGAGGTGTACGTCGAACAGCCTCCAGGTTTTGAAGATCCTATCCATCCCGATCGGGTTTGGTTGCTCAACAAAGCTCTTTATGGTCTTCATCAAGCACCGCGAGCTTGGTATGCAACCTTATCTCACTATCTGCTGGAGAACGGTTTTCGTAGAGGTCTTATCGACTGTACTCTTTTCATCAAGGAACAAGATGGAGATCTTCTTTTGGTACAGGTATACGTTGATGACATTATTTTTGGTTCTACTAATGATGTCTTGTGTAGGGAATTCGAGCGCATTATGCAGGATAAATTCGAGATGAGTGCTATGGGGGAAATGACCTTCTTCTTGGGCCTACAAGTACAACAAACGGAGTATGGGATATTCATCCATCAGACTAAATATGTTGGTGACATCTTGAGCCGATTCCAGATGTCTGATGCAACGCCCATTGGTACCCCATTGCCAACTAATCACGGAATTACTCCAGACTTGAAGGGAGAAGCTGTTAGCCCTTCAATCTATCGCGCTATGATCGGATCTCTTATGTACCTCACAGCATCAAGGCCAGACATAATGTACCCGACGTGCCTGCTTGCCAGATATCAAGTTAATCCGAAGGCCTCACATCTTGCTGCTGTTAAAAGGATTTTTCGTTATTTGAAGGCGTACCCTGACACCGGTCTGTGGTACCCTAGGGATAATAACTTTGAATTGGTAGCTTTCAGTGATTCTGATTTTGGCGGATGCAAAATCGACGGCAAGTCCACAACGGCTGGATGTCAGTTTTTAGGAAATCGCCTAGTTACATGGCAATGCAAGAAGCAGACGTGTGTCGCTACATCAACATGCGAAGCTGAATACATTGCTGCCTCAAGTTGTTGCTCCCAAGTTCTTTGGATCCAACAACAAATGCGGGACTACGGTTTTGAATTCCTAACTACTCCTATTTACGTTGATAATTCTGCTGCTTTAGATATCACTAGAAATCCTGTGCAGCATTCAAAGACCAAACACATCGAAATCAAATATCACTTCATACGTGATTGCTTTGAGAAAAGGCTAATCGATGTTGTTAAGGTCCACACCGATGACCAACGTGCCGACTTATTTACCAAAGCTTTTGACAAATCAAGATTTGACTTTTTATTATTGGTAAACGGCATTAAGGTCAAGCAAGAGTAAAACCAACATCGGAAAATCATTTTTGTAAATATCTTTGTGTGTTTTTAAATTTATCTTAGTTTATTGATTTTAGGGGGAGTAAATCCAAAAATCTGAAAATCCAAAAACATCGAAAAATTTCAAAAACACAAAAACAATAGAAAATCAAAAATGAGTGTCCTGGCGAGCAAAAGAGAAAATGATAGTACATCAGTGGTCTATCCAACCTCTTTAAATCTTAAATGAAAAACGATAAGCAGCTCTATATAAGATGTATCGGTAGGCTCACAATCATTTTAAAGTGTGCAGGGTGATATAAATCTTAATCGACTGAAGACCAGGTGGGAACCATTCATTGGCATATGGTCTTAGTACCGAAATTTCGTTTGATAGATTGCCGAGGATCTGAGATATTCGGTCTTTATGCTGCTTATCATCTGGGTATCATGGTTGTATCTTTTACCGAAAAATAACGGGGACGCAAGTCTAGATCTTCCATGATACTATACATACGTGTACATATTGCATACTGCATTCGACCTCAATAAGTGATAAACAATCACATGTCCAAATCAAATAAGTGATAAAATATCACATTTATCCGGGTGTCAAGTTCGTCTCTCTGCTGTACGGAAGTACTGACCTGTTCACGGACTTGCACCTGTGCCCTCATGCATACGAAAATCAAGTTCCTCATCAATAAGTGATTTTATCACAAAGGGCTTGTTTTCAATTCAAAATAAGTGAGTATCTCACATTTTATACGGTCAAACAGATGATAATCGGTATACTCACCGGTAAGATGAACTCTCGTGCATACCTTGATACGGGAATGTGTCGTGATGTGGATGAACACCGGTCGGTAAGTATAAATCATTCATTAACGTATCCTCTAAACATGATTACATCTGATAAGTTGAGCTTAAGTGGACAACAATACCGATAATTGTTATAGGATGCTTATCTTAATGTTAACTAACTGAACAACAAGAGTGTTTTGGCATGACCATACACTGATATGATTCTCTTACCCTCGAAACTCACAAAAAGAACGTCTGTACTTATTTATTTACTGCTTAACTTTTATTATTTCTTTTAAACAGTTTCGTCGTTTGGTGCATATCAGCACGACATTAGCGGTGATGTCGTTTGATAACACTCAAAGGATTTTAAATTGTTGTCTTTTACTTTATAAAAGCCAAAAAGATTTTATTTCTGCTTTATTTTCGATCGTACGATGTTGGAGCTCAAGTCTTCGTTACCTGAAACCTGACTGAAAACCGAATTGACTAAATCTTCATAAACGGTCAAAAATTTGCATGTTTGAAAGTTAAAGCTAAAATTGACAAATTTAAACTTTCAAACTGTCGGACGATGTTTGATTATGACATGGTAATTCGTGTGTCATTTGTTTATACTATATTCCAAGCAGTTGTTCTCATTACGCGTTTAGATTTCTTGCATGTGCAGATTCTAAAGGCTAGGAGAACATAGTCGATGACAAGCTTTGGAATGAAGACACGACGAGAAGGCGCTCAAAAGATGAAGATGATCGAGTTGCCGCTGGCCATCTTCAACACCACAAGGATCTCACTTCATAAAGATAAAGTCTTTTCACGAGCATAACTCAAGGGGGAGCTTATGTTAAGGGGGAGTTTGTCAACACACTTCCTACATGATACGGGTAGTTTGTTGATACACTCTCTGCTTTCAAGACGTGAAGACTTTGAAGATCCTCCGACATTGAAGACTTGAAAGGACATCAGAGTTTTGGTAACTCGAAGACCAAAGACCGTCGAAGTTAGAGACGAGTCTACAACTATAGAAGATAAAGACAAAGCTACAGCCAAGGGGGAGTTTGTTGGTGCACTTGTGTCTGTACTTTGTCTGTATTCGGTCTGATATAACGATGTCCTGATTTGTGTTGTAAGTTGACCAAGTCAACCATCCTCCGGTTTGACTTGGACAACAGTTGAAAGATGTTCTGATCGAAGGATAGCCTCGAAGGATACACCTGATCCTTCGAGGTGATCGAAAGATATGGTTCGACCATGGTTCGACCATTAGACCTCGAAGGATGATCCTTCGAGGTCCATGCTGATCTTTCGTGTGAACTATGATCGATAGATGATCCTTCGGACCATCTATCAGATCCTTCGATCCAGACTTCATGGGCTGGGTATATATACCCATGCATGTGTTGAGTTTAGATAGATAGACACACAGACAGAAAGATACCGAGAGATAGGTTGAGAGCATTCTGTCCAAAACTCACACACACACTTAGAGAGTTTATAGAACACTTCTGTAAACATTGAGCTTGTAACCGAACCCTCATTGCATTAATACAAGTTGTGTTAATCGGTGAACTTGTGTGTTTGTTTCTCTACTTGCTACTAACTCGGTTTGCTTGCTAGCTTGGATTCCGCACTCGCTAGTAGGTTTGTATAACAAGGTTTAGGTTCGTAATCCTCCGCGAAAAAGGGACCTACAGTCTGTACAATGGCTAGACACGAATAGCATGGGGACCCCCAAGTAACACATGAAAAAATACTTGCAGGGTGAGCCTTCTTGTTGGGTTGACCATATGAAGAATCAAATATTCTTTTTGGTCTTCTATCAACAACACTATCATCAATATTCAAATTAAAACCACGGGGAACTAAACTTTTAAAGCATCTTCTGAAAGAAGAGTGATTGGGGACCCATTCCCGAGTGCATCAAGAAGCTCATTACTATGCATATCATCTTGCACAAAAGTTCTTTTCACGAAGGCATCTCCTTCACTCGTAAACCTCTCTCTCAGTCGGGAACTTTGTGATTCAGGCCTTTTGCCTTTTTGTTTACAGCAAAACATAAAAGGCAAAAGCTTTAAGCGTTAGGGAAGACTTGTAGAGTAGCAACATGGATGGGTCATTCAGGTTGGGTCAAGTAATTGACCTTCAAAAACCTTTTTGTCCGTTTTAATTTTTTTCTATTAATAACATATGGGTTATTAATTTATGACAAAAGTAAAACTATATTCATAAAAATCGATTCTTATTTATTAAAATAACATACCATGTTATATGCATCAGGTATTACAATAATAACCTGAATATTTTTTTAAGAAGTTGAATTCATCAAAATACGATATTGGCCCACTTTAAAACGATTTATCCTGTTTTAGATAAACACCAACCCAGATCGACAAATATATAAAATATTTGGTCACAATTAGTGAATTAGTTGAACCTTGAAGACAATGACATTGCTAGATCATTCAGCAGCTGCGAGTCAGAAGCTATGGGAGCAATGTCAATAGAAACTCTTCTGATTGCGGCCTCTCTCGCTACTCGTAGCCATCCAGGTGTCCCCATGTTCACTGCTTCGGGGCTGTTGAAACCTATTATTAACAAAAAATTAAAATCTTTTACTGTTTTGTGAACCTATGTTTTCCCAACAAAAGAGTTAGTCATTTTACTTACCATGACTGAACCCAGAGTGATCATCATCATCATCATCATCATCATCATCATCATCATCATCATCATCATCATCATCATCATCATCATCATCATCATCATCATCATCGTCGTCGTCATCATCTCTTACTATTAACAAAGGATGAACTTGATTTGACATCCATACTTTCCCACACCATCTACCACCACAATAATCCTTTTGTGCCTGCCTGATTGGTCATTGGATGGAGAATCTTGTCTAAATGCATTATAAATAACTGCATTATAAAGCATTTGTTTCTTATAGAACACAGAGCAAGCAAGTTTAGCACCGTAGAAAATGTAAATCCCCAATTTAACCGCCCAATCTTGGTTATCAGTTACCAGTTACCGTTTCTTCATCAACCAAAACCCATTGTATCATTGTCTTATTAATTGAGCAAGTAGTCATGCAAATGCCATATAACGACTTGATAGTAAACTCACATGTAACCATCTAGTTGATGCATCAATTAAGACCATAAAGTATCTAAATGGTCCACTGGGAGGGTGTATAGGTCCACATATACCCCCATGTATTCTTTCTAAAAAACTCAAGAATTCTGTCCCTACCTTAACTGGTTATGGGCGAGTGATTAACTTCCCTAGTGAGTATGCAACACATGTAATATCCTTAGATTGAAGAATCTTCTGGTTCTTCAAAGAATGACCACAGGAATATTCTATAATTTTTCACATCATTATTGATCCGGGATGGCCTAACCGGTCATGCTAATTGATAAAATTTTCTCGGTCCATAAACTTTTGGTTTATGATTGCATTTGATTCAACTACACCAATTTTAGTACAATATAAACCAGAGGCAAATGCGAGTAACCTCTCTAAGATGTGTTTTTTTCCCGAAATAATATTTGTGATTTTAAGGTACTCATCATGTCCCTCACATGTAGTCTCAAGATAATATTCATTTAGACGAATATCTTTAAAGCTTATCAGATTTCTTTGAGATAGTGGGGAAAATAAGGCATTGTTAATTTTGAGCAAAGTTCCACTTTGTAGAACTACATATGCTTCTCCAAAGCCTTCAATTAATTTTGTTTTACAAGATATAGTACCAACGCTTGCCTATTTCATTGTTAAACTAGAGAAATAATCCCTTTTCTTTAGGATGGTAGGTTTAGTAGCACTATCTATTAGACATACATCTTCACCATTAATATGAAGTTTAGTTGAATACTCCATATGCTTCAAAACAAAACAAAGCTTCATAAATAAAAGTATAATATGGTTCAAACATAACAATTCCATAAAGTGCCCCAAAATACTTCAAAACAAAACATAACGAAATCCCAAACAAAATGTCTTAATAAAACATCAAGGAAATAGCATAATTTTAAATATAATCATTCACGCGTAGGGAAAATTGCAAGCATCTAAGTGGTTTGTATCAGCCACGATATCACCAGAATCCAAATTAGCTTGCTCGATAAGGAAATCATCATAATCCAGATTAGTTGCATTAGTATGGTCCTTTTCACCACTTGGGACATCAACATTTCCATCTTAATATGTGAAATTTGTCTCTATTCCTTTTTGTTTGTCTTTTATAGATTGTTGATAAAGCTCTACCAAGTGTCTGGATGTACGACATGTACCGACCCAATGGTTGTAACCACCACATCGATAACATGCATTCGATGAGGTTTCACTTTTCTTTTTACTTCTTTCATCATTGGATTTCTTTTCATTATCATACAACTTCTGGTGGGTTCTTCTATTTTTGAATTGAACACCATGATAATTCCCCCGACCATATGCATGTCCACGACCGCGTCCATGACCACGACTACGACCATGACCACGCCCATGTTGATAGCCACGACCACGTCCGTGACTTCCACTTTGGTCATTATATGTTGCCACATTTACTTCATGGAATGGGGTTGTACCAACCGGACGAGTTTCATGGTTTTTCATTAGTAGCTCATTATTTTGCTTAGCCACAAGCAAACATGATATTAAGTCACTGTATTTGGTGAAGCCCCTTTCACGATGTTGTTGTTGCAAGACAATGTTTGAGGCGTGAAAGGTGGAGAATATTTTTTTCCAACATCTCCTTATCAGTAATAATTTCACCACATAGAATCAATTGTGACCTGATTCTAAACATAGCTTAGTTATTATAGACTTAAAGTCTTGCAACCTTAAATTATCCATTCATAATGAGCTCTTGGTAATATTACTGTTTTCTGATGGTCATACATTTTTTTTTAAATTGGTCCATAGGACGAGTGGATCTTTGATAGTGAGATATTCATTTTTCAATAACTCATGAATATGGTGGCGTAAGAAAATTATTGCATTTGCTTTATCTTGGGTACTCGTTTTATTTCCTTCTTTAATTGTTTCCCCAAGGTTATTGGCATTTAGATGGATTTCAGCATTCAAAGCCCATAACAAATAATTTTTTCCGGTGATGTCTAAAGCCATAAACTCAAGCTTTGCAAGATTCGACATGATTATCTATATTAAAGAAATATGCACGGATTAGTGTATGTTATTCAAAATTATAATCCAATTAAATACTATTTGGGATAACAATTATTGACTACAAAGAAAAACAAGGTTAACAAAATAGTTATGTGTTAAGGCGTTTAGAGATTACACATTAAATTCTGAAATTTGTTTACTAAGATTAATACACAGTATATCCACTCATATATCAAGGGTAGTTAATAATGTGTTAGTTAATCATGTACACACCCGAAATGTATATACACAAAATAAACATAAACTAAATATGATTGTATTTAACATTATATTATAATGTGTAATATTGTTAATAAATACTTAAAACATATGAAGGAATATAAATGTTATAGAATATGAGTAGTAAATCGATTTAAATCAATTAAATATTTTAAATGAATCAAAGCTACAATAATTTAATAAGAGTACTGATGTGCATAATGAATTTTTTTTTACTAATGATTACCGGATGGAAGGTCTTTCGTTAGATTATAAAAAAGAACGTGTCTGATGGATTACCCTAACTTGCTTAATAATATGAGGCGCCAAAGTAATTGTTATAGTTATTTTGCCAATTATCTTCATAAAAGTGATGTTGTTGATGCAATTTTGTGTGGATGTGGATCGGTTCGGTTCGGCAAGACCGACATCGTGACATTCCTCCGTCGTGCGCCCCAGAGATCGACACACGAAGCACGAAGAGCCGCGAACCGTCATCTCCATGACATCACCATGACATCACCATGATGATGTCATGTGAATAACTTGCATGAAAGAATTGAGTTTTTGTAGAGTCTGCCATGCAAACAATCATGTTTCATGGGCCTTTTGGACGTAGACTCAACCTTATTGGGCCTGAAATCAATTAGAAGTCCATGCATTTCATAAACAACGAAGATTCAAACATTCTTCGTCCATTTCACAATCCGACGAAGAATCCATGCAACGAAGATTCCATGTGACGAAGAGTAACTAGTGTTCGTCCAAATGATGTCAACGGAGAATGGATTGTTTGTATGATTGTTCACCACCAAGAATCAGTCTTCGTGGTGATAGATTGTTCGCCGAAGTCTCACACAAAGAATCCAAATTCTTCGTGGGCTTCCTGTTTAGGCCGAGTTCCATTTTTCGTAGGTTCCGGATAAGGTTTGGTGTATAAAAAGCATGTTGCAAACAGAAGATAAGGTGGAGAGAGAACTGAGTGAACATCAGTGTTTTATTATATTTCTTATTGTAATATCATTCTGTATCGAAACTTTGTTGATATTGATTCACTTGTGTTTAAACGTTGAATATTTGTGTTGTGTTTATCTCTCGCTCAGTTTGTGTCGCAACGAGGATTCCGCACTCGTTCCGGCACCCGAAACAAGAAATCATCTAAGTCTGACGATCCGTATCAGGACCTACAAGTGGTATCAGAGCATAAGGCTCGATTTCTTGTTGAAAACCGAGTTTCCGGTGGTATTTTCGAGTGGGTTTCGAGCTCTCCTTGGATAAACTTCAAGAACCCAGTTTTGTTTCATAAAAATCTGGTTTAAGACTCGAAAAATTGATGTTATATGTTGATGTTTTTGGCTGAAAGTTGTTAAAAAGGGTAGAGATAATCAAAAACGTGATTTGTGTCAAGTTTTAAGGATAAAATCTTGTTTCGCCATACTTTCCGGTGAAGTAGTTTAGTCGGAATTTCATTGTTGTTTGAGGAGATAAGGTTCGAAACTATATCTGGTAGTCCTCCTAACCTTTTAAAATTCAGAAAATAAAATTCTGACTATTTTGGATAAAGTTCACCAAACTTGACTATTTTGGATGAAGTTCACCAAACTTTCTACCAACTTTCACAAATTCCAACTCCTGTGAAATACCTACTCAACGAAATATATAGCTTTTGTATTGTCTGATTGTTTTGTCATCTCTTATCATTCACAATATCCAAAAGTTAAAGAAAAACATTCTTGGTCAACGAAAAATCATCTTGTGTCGTCTTATCCAACGAACAATCCTCACATCCACGAAATATATCATTCGTATGTTTTGTTCTTTGTGGGCTGATAAAAGACTTAACATTTTTTTTTATGGGCTGGTTATTTGTTTGGGCTGGATTTTATTGGATCATTATTTTTCGTGAACTTTCAACAAGCCCAACATTCATTTGTTATATTTGGGCCCCACTAGAGTATTAGGACAAAACATTGGTTCATTTTCGTGGGAAGTTTCGGGCTTGCCATTTATTCGTTGGTTTTAATACTTGGGCTTCTTATTCAAATATATTATTCGTGGTCAACCATTTTTCCTGGAAGTTCATCGTTCACATTTGTATCATAGAAGGTTCACCATTGCCTCTTAAGTTGTTTGTTTTCACGTCACCATGAGTTCAGACTAGTGGGGTGGGAAACCTGATTCTGAGATGTATTACGGAAATTGTGGAGGTACTAGCACTGTTACAAGAAATATGTATGGTGAACCACAACCAGGTGCCTCAGCTACAAAACCTGCTCAACAAGCTCGGCTACAAACGGTCTTTGTCTCAAGCACCGATATGTATGGAACACCACAACCAATTGAGGATAATATGTATACGAGTAAGGGTTTAGTGCCTTCATGGGCTCAGTCTCCCACACCCCCGTCCTCACCCATTCCAACGCAAAAGGGTTGAGTGCCATCTTGGCTTCTGTCTCCCACACCGTCAAATGACCCTCCACCATCAAAAGTCAATCTACGGGATAAATCTACTGTCGATTGTGATCCGACAGTTCAGTTGGAGAACAGTGGTCAAACAAGAACGATGTTTTATGCTGAAATTGTCAAGAATGTTAGCGATGGTGAGTCCTCGGGAAATGATGACAGTTCTGAACATGGCAGTAGTTCAGTTGAAGATGTTACAAGTTCAAGTTCAAGCGAGGATGGATCTAAATATGAATCATCGAGGGAGGTTGTTGATTCTGAGGCAAATAAGGCAATATCTGAGAGCAAATCCAGTCAGGTATGTTTCGATAAACCAAGTTCTAACAGGTGTGATAATTGTGTTGAGTTAAATGCTAAATTGTCTGATTTGCAAAGCAAATTGTCGGATTTGCAAAGCAAATATGACGATTTGCAAAGCAAGTACGACGTGACATTTATCCACAATCAAAGTTTGATCGTGGATCTTTCAAAATGCACAGAGGCCAATATGTTTCACAAAAATCATGAAAATGAGTTTAAAAAGATAATTGACATATTGAAGGAATATAAGTCCGAGCTAACAAAAGTGGTTTCAAGAAAACAAACTGCGATAAACAATTACATCAATAGGCTCGAGGAAACACAAAAAGAATTGGTCTGTGTTAAGTGTGAAAGTAAGGCGATCCAGCTTATGTTGGATAGTTACTCAAACTCAAGGTATGTGCTGGATCACATCATCGACACAATTATACCGCTATGCCTGATGAGGAGAATAAACCTCACTTTGAGCCATCAGTTCCATTAGACGTTGAGGAATTTGCAGCTGGGCTCAGTTACAAAAAGGAAGTAAGATGTGTCAGCAGATATGAAAGTATCAACTGCTGAACAAAATCAGGATCCTCCAGTCATTGTTGAGGATGCTGATTCTTCAGATGATGAATCCGATGATACTAACTCAGTACAGTCTGATGCGGTTATCAAAGAAGAGGACATACCTCTCGAGAATCATATTCTATGTGATCCTCCCACAGAACCTGCTAAGACTGTTCTGGTTGAGTCCATGTCTGCGCAAGAGTCTGAGAGTTGTGAAAGCGTGAATTTGCTTTACACGTTGATTGGATCTGATAAAATATATCCAGACAAGGATTTCCCAATCAAGAATGTCAATCAATCCTTGATTGATAAAGTTTTCGAAGAATCTACTAGTAAGTTTTTGGGAAAGTCGAGCCCAGGAGTTGTAGTAAGTTAGTGTGCTCCTATCCCAAAATCCAAAGTTAGGAAGCAATACGGGAATCAAAAATTGCAATCTCAAAACAATAAACGAAAGCAAAGTCACGCTCACCAAGCAAAGGGAAAAGGCAAACAAAGCCAAAACAAGAAGAAGGTTCAGAAGGTGAACTTCGTGAAATCCCGAGGGACGGATAAAATTGAATCTTTTGAAAACAAATCCAACACAGATTTTGTTATGCAAAAGAAAATTTTTAAAAGAAACAGACAGAACAACTATACACAACACACAAACTGTTGTGATGTAGGACCAAGTACCTCAAGATCACAAAGTTCATCATCAAGCTCCTACAGTTAAGATACTCCGAGGTTTGTTGAGCGGATATCATGTTTTGAATGCGGTGAGTACAGGCACATTGTCAGAAACTGTCCATATCTCACCAAGGGAAAGGCAAAAGTTGATGCCCCCCGTGGTAATTGTTACATAAAAGATCTGTTTCACAAAAACAGTGTTGATGCACTTTTGTGTCTGTCACTAGTCTTGTAATTACGATGTATTTTGTACGGTCTTTTATCGATTATCGAGTCTGTATTTGCCGTCGACCAAGTCGGATATCCTCCTATCCGCTTGTGTCTGACTTTTTGTCTCCTTTTGTTGTGTAATGATCTATGAACAATGCATGTTGCATGTAAGGGTAGTTCTGTCAATATGTAAGTGTTTATTTGTTGCCTGTTGTTTGCTGTCTGTTTGCAACAAACAACTGAGCTTTTGCAGCCATCGACGAAACAGGCTGTGTTTCGTCGAACACTTATCGACGAAACAGGCTTGTGATCATTCTATTCTATTTCATCATGATCAGCGACGAAACATACTTGTTTCGTCGCCTAATGGGCCTCTCATGGGCCAGTGTATTGGCCCAGTTCTGTTTCGTCGAGACCATGTGGATTTCGTCGAGATCATTGGCCCAGCTGCTATATAAACACCCTCTGTTTAGTTTAGAACTGTGAGAGAGATGAGAGCATACCCTTAGTGTCACTCTGTCAAAACTGTGTTTGTATCAGTTTGTATTCTCATCCAGTTTAATCAATAGATTGTGGTTCATTGGTTAAACCGTCTCGTTACTTTCTTACATATTTGATTTGGCTTAGTTACGTGGATTCCACACACGTGATTTTGTTTGCTATAAACAATGATTAGGTTGTGTTATCGATCCTCCAATTTCGGGACCTACAATTGGTATCGGAGCTTAGGCTCTTATCCTTGTATAAAATCAAACATTGTTCAGTTTTATCAAGTACTTGTTGTTGTTCTTCATAAAAGTGTTCTTGTAAACTCATAGTTTCCGGAAAAAGTCTTGAAAATCTGCTTGAATATTGTTGTTTTGCTAAAGAGTTTTGTTAAAAAAACCTTGTTAGATTGGATGTTCTAGTGATAAACCGGGTTTTTCGTGAAAGTCTTGTGCAATTTCGGGTTTCGGAAAGTTTGCCGGTCACCGGAAAGTTCTTATTTCTGGATTTGGTTCTTCATATATTCATATTTTCTGGACTTGTCTTCAAAGTGTTCATTAGTATTTCTCGAATTTACAATTAAAAATTAAAATTGGAAATTGATAAAAGATTAAAAAAATTGGAGACCATGCTGGTTGGTAAGATGAGTATGGTGATAGGTTGAAATCGGGTGTAATTGCCAGTAAAAAGATAAGGTGTGTGTTTGAAAAGTCTTACCAACTATTTCACCAACTTTATGAATCTTATCCTCAACGAAACGGGTTGTCGACGAAAAGGGCTAACGACGAATCAAGCAACCGACGACGAAACGAAAGTGTTTCGGCAAAGTTCTCTTCGACGAATCAAAAGTGTTTCGCCAAAGGTCTCTTCGACGAAACAGAAGCGTTTCGCCACAAGTCTTTTCGACGAAACACAGGCAGTTTCGTCATAAGTGAATTCGACGAAACAAAGTTTGTTTCGTGGAAAGTGTTTCGTCGTGTGTGTTGTCATTTTTAACAGAAGGTTTGCAATATTGTCATAACATTGTGTTTTCAAGTAATTGATCAGGTATTCTACTTGTGTACATCAAAGATGAGTTGCACAAGTCCTTGGGACTGGAGTACGGACCCACGACCAGGTCAAAATCCGAATCAGACCTCTATGGCCTCATACTTAGCGAATTCCATACCTCAACAAAAACCGTCCATAAGTGCAAGTCAATGGGCCTTGGTATCAAATCAAAATCAAAGCATTCAAAATCTCTTGCTTAGCGAGAGTGAGATGGGTAGCAACAATCGCCCGCCAAAGTTAAATCACATGAATGACTATCCATCATGGAAGGGACGTTTCCATACCTACGTTCAAGGGCAAAGCACCGAACTTTGGACGTGTTTCATTAATGCAGCCAACCCTGCCCTTGAAGTAGCAGCATCAACTTCAGCAGGTTATGCTAAGATGCTTGAAGATGACAAGAAAGCCTATGACTTGGAGAAAAAGGCGTTTGCTATTCTTACACAAGCGCTTCACAAAGAAATCTATCATCAATTCGGATATTGTAAGACCACGAAAAGCTTATGGGATGCATTGGTAGCGAGAGGAGAACGGAATGCAGCTTCTAGGAAGACACGCCAAGATTTGTTAAAGAAAGAGTTTGAATCATTTCAGTTCTTGGAAAATGAAACCCTAAATGATATGACTTCTCGTTTCTATCATTTGATTAGTGAAATGAGTTCTTATAATGTTAATGCAACTCATCAGGAAATGATTGCTCGGTTTGCTGATGCTCTACCTCCTAAGTGGAGTCCATTCATTGAGCTTCTAAAACATAAGGGTGCTCTGGATGCAGCCAATGCCAGTCTCTATGAATTCATTCAGAAGTTGGAGCACAAGAACGAAGAAGAAATTCGGAAGGCTAAAAGAATTGCAGCTGCACCTCCTCAAAACACAGAAATGTGTTTGCCTGGTTTTGGTCCTTCAGATAGTTCTAGTTCCGTTTAGCAACCGAAGCTTCAAACGGCGTTTGTATCCAATACAAGCTCTTCTCCGTTTCCACAATTCAATCAAGCCCAACCATAGTGGGATCAAAGTGCTTATCTTTCACAATCCATACCTCCACCTCAAGTTACCACTACACAACCACAGTTCGATCAAAGTGCCTATCATTCACAATCAATACCCACACCTCAAGCCAACCACAACAATAACAAGCTCATTATACCAACAATCCTCCACCCCTAAACCCTAACACGGTCAGAGTCGATACTTCAAACCTCTCACAAGTTAGCATTGAAGTAGCAAAGGAGCATATGGAACTCATTAATAAAATGGTCAGTGCTTACTGCGGGTTGGTTGCAGGTCAAATTGGAAACATCAATATGACCAATGAAGATTATCAACAGATCGACCGGGATGAAATGGAATTAATGGATATCAAATGGGCATTTGCAAGTGCAGTTAGAAGGGCAAAGGACTTCATGGCTCGAACTGGAAGAACTTCATTGGAAGGAAAAAAGGATACAAAGTACGGGTTTGATATAAATGCAGTCACATGTTTCAATTGTGGCGAAAAGGGACACTTCAAACGTGAGTGCACCCAACCAACCAAACAAGGCAATCATAACCCATTCAGAAACTAGATGAGTACTTCAAATGTCAATGCCCATCAAGAAAATCGTGAAAGAAGGATGGTAGCAGTGAATAACAATCTGAACTAGTCTGGACCATCAAACACTAATCGAGCATTGACTGTTCAAGCTGACGATGGGTGTGATTGGTCTGTACAATTTGGGGAAGGCGATCAAGGAGGAGGAACAGCGTGTTATGCAAAGATCATTAATCACATCAAGCACGTTCACAAGGAAGAATTTTCTGAAAGTGACGACAGTTCGGGTTATACCGGGAGTTCTGCTGAAGAAAGTTCTATTTCGGGTGATTATCACTCTGATTCTGATGTGAAGGAAGAAGCATGTTCTGATGTTGATGACTTATTAAATGAAGCAGATGAGTTGAAATGTCAGAAATCAGTTCTGATCAAGAAGGCTGCTGTAGCATCTAAGGAAATGGAGAAATTCTTCTCTGAAGATCGATCTTTTTTCTTTTCAAACTGCCTTTATGGCAAATGTCTCAGCCTCTACGAGTCAGGTAAATTCTGAAACTCCTGCTCCTAGTGTTTGTAAGTTTTGTGCAGGTATGAAGCTTGAATCCGAAAAGCTTCATAGACATAATCAAAGTTTGGTTATTGAACTGTCTAAGTGCAAAGAGGCAAATATGGCTTTGGTTCGAAACGAAAAGGAATTTAAATCTGTAATTGAAACCTTAAAGAAAAGCGTTTCCGAAGTGAACAAAGTTGTTTATCATAAACAAGTTAGCATAAACGATTATATTAACATTGTTTACGAAACCAAAAAGGGAGCCATTGCCAAATGCGAGCATGATGCTATCAAGAAAAAATTGGAAAGTTCTTCTAACTCCCAAGTTGTGCTTGATCACATCATTGATGTTCAACAAATGAAAGGAAACAAGAAAGGCGTAGGGTATAAGAAGTGTCCGCCCCCTTTAAGACATAATTATACCAAATTGCCTGATGAAGAGGATATGCCTCGGTATCAACCCAGTGTGCCTCTTGACTATGAGGAATTCACTACTGGCCTAGGGTTCAAACCAGACAGTTCTTCAAGTACATCATCTGAACAACCAGAAACTTCAACATCTACGAAACAAAGTCCTCCAATCATTGAGGACTATGAGTCGTCTAATGATGAATCAGAATCAGATGTTAGTGATCAGGATAAATCACTTGATAGGATGAAAGGAGTACAAATTCCAATTGAAAATCATATTCTTTGTGATCCTGATACTCCTGTTGTTCAAGCAGTTGTCAAACAAGTGATAGATCCTGTCAAAAATGACAAGACAGCTGTGTCTACCATTAAGAGTAATAATGTGTTGTACACTTTGGTTGGTGATTCTATAATCTATTCAGATCACGATTTACCAATTAAAAATGTCAATCCATCTTCGATTGATAAAGTTTTTCAGGATAATACAAACAAGTTTTTGGAAAAAACAATTCCATGAGTCATTGTAACTCAATGTGATCCAATTCCAAAAGCTGAGATCATAAAACAATTTGGAAATCAAAACCCACCAACAAAGCAACAACCTATTGCTTCTAACGGTAAACAACCAGAAAGACGAGCTCAAAAGCCTAACGTTTCTCAATCAAAATCTGAAACAAAAGGAGCTCGTTATCAGAAGAAAAACAGTAATGTTGAATTTGTAGCATCAAAGGGTACGGATAAAATTGAGACTTTTGAAAACAAATCAAACACCGATTTTGTACAACAAGTCAAAATTTTAAAATGTAACAGTGAGAACAATTACACTCAACATACAAACGGGTGTGATGAGAAAGCAAGTACATCAGGTTCTACGGGTTCGACATCTGTTGGTCAATCAAATTCTCCTAAGTTTGTGGAAAGGAGAACGTGTTTTAAATGTGGGGAGTTTGGGCATATCATTAAGAACTGCACAAACACTCCAAAGGATAATTTTGTTGGGAAAGCGCCACCTGAAAAGGTTCACCCTCAACGTCATTCCGTTTCACCAAAACATGATAAACGAACTGTTAAAGAACGAGAAACGAAACAACGACGTAAGAACATCAAAGCTGTTGAAAAGGCTTTAAAATCTGAAGTCAAAACAGTAAAAAGGGAACCAAGTGTTTCACAACCATTAAAACCAGAAGCATCAAAATCTGTTTACAACATTCAATCTGGTAAACAAAAACAAACTTGGAAACCTAAGACGGGTGATAGTTCAGGGGGAGCTGTTGTTTTTGAAAATCATCAAGAAATTGAGATCACCTTTGGTGATGCTCAGGGACGACCCAAGACCACTAAGGCTTGGGTCCCCATCCTCAACTGATCTTTGAATGATATGTGCAGGATGTTCCAGGAGGAACTATTAATAGTCATTGGATTGTTGATAGTGGAGCATCCAGGCACATGACAGGCGACTTACGGCTTCTGTATGATGTGAGAAATATTAGAGGAGGCTATGTCGCATTTGTGGGAGACAAAGGCAGATACATCACTGGAGAGGGAAGTATCTCCAATGGTATTGTGTGTTTCGATAAGATCAATTATGTTCGTCAAATTGATCATAATCTTCTCAGTGTGTCGCAAATCTGCGATAAAAAGTTCACCGTGCATTTTGATGATGCTGGTTGTTATGTGCTTAAACCTGGTTTCAAGATTCCTAAAGAATGGATTCTCTTATCGGCTCCAAGAGTTAATGATCTCTATATTCTTGATATGAGCCAAGAGATTACGACATCTGCACAAGTCACTTGTTTTGTCTCAAAAGCCACAGAAAAGGAGTCTATATCTTGGCACAGAAGAATGGGGCACATTCACTTGAGGAAGATGAACCACTTGGTGAAAAACAATCTTGTGAATGGTGTGCCTGTAAGAAGTTTTCATCTACAAGATATCTGTGTTTCGTGCCAGAAAGGGAAACAAACAAAGAAGTCTCACCCTTTAAAGAAAATCAACATTGTTAGCATGCCTCTCGAACGTCTTCATATGGACCTGTTTGGACCTATGAAACACAAGACAACATTCGGGGATGCTTACTGTCTAGTTGTTACTAACGATTATTCTAGATTTTCTTGGGTATCTTTTATGGCACACAAGAGTGATACTCCTGGCATCCTCAAAGATCTTCTTACAATGTTGGAGAATCTCTGCACGTTGAAAGTTAAGAGGATCAGAAGCGACAATGGAACGGAGTTCAAGAATCATGTGATGGATGAGTTCTGTACTTCTAAGGGCATTCTTCATGAATACAGTTCTCGCTACACTCCACAACAAAACGGTATCGCTGAGAGGAAGAATCGGACGATAATTGAAACTGCAAGAACAATGTTGGTAGAGTCGGAACTCCATGTTCAATTCTGGGGGGAGGCTGTGTCGACTGCTTGCTACACATTAAACCGAGTTCTTACAGTTAAGAGGCATGGCAAGACTTGTTTTGAACTTATACAGAAAAGAAAACCGGATCTTTCTTACTTAGAACCGTTTGGCGCTCCATGTACTATGATTGAGCCTGATGGAAAGTTTGGCGCGAAAGCTATCGATGGTTTCTTCCTTGGATATGCAACTCCAAATTTTCGTGTATGGAATCTGGCAACCAAAAAGATTGAACTATGGAGTGAAGTAAGGGTTCAAAGGTACACAAGTCCTGTTAGAGCTCCAGGTGATCCTTGGATGTTCGATTACGATGGACTATTTGACTCCTTTAATCTGCCAACCTTTAACGAAGAATCTGCATCTCCTAGAATGTTATTCGATAGTGACAACGCTGCTGGTTCTCCATTGGTTAGACCTGTTATTGTTAACCCCCAAGGTTCTAATTCGGTTAATAATACGGTACAAAATGAGGTATTTGAAGATGCTACTGATTACAATGAGTCATCGGAAGATGATGAATATCATGATGCGGCAGAAGGATCTTCAGCTCTAGTTACTCCTGTTCAAGGTGCTTCTTTGGAAACTCCTCATGTGCAGAATGTAGATACTGCTGAAGGGAATGCATCCACTTCTACACATATTCCAGGTGTGGAATTGGTTGTTGATCTTAGTCATAACAATTTGGGTATCAATGCTCATGTTCCTGAAAATCCTGAAATGAGGATTCACGATACCCATCCTCAGCAGAACATTATAGGAGATGTCTATCGCGGTGTGCAAACGCGTAATCAGCTGAGGAATAACCAGAATGCTGATTTATATTCAGCCATTAGAGAATCTGGTCTTCAAAATGATTGGTCCTTCGCGTGTTACGTTTCACAAGAAGAACCGAAATCTTAGAAAGAAGCCTTAAAAGATAATGCTTGGGTTGAAGCCATACAGGACGAACTGCAGCAATTTCAAAAGCTTGGTGTTTGGAAGCTTGTTGAAAGGCCGGAGAATTACAAGAAAATTGGCACTCGCTGGGTTTTTAAATGCAAGAAGGACGATCGTGGAGTAGTTATTCGTAACAAGGCAAGACTGGTTGTTCAAGGTTTTCGCCAGATTGAAGGCATTGACTAATGAAGTTTATGCACCTGTTGCTCGTCTGGAAGCTATTCGGATCTCTCTTGCTTATGCTTCTTTTAAAGGATTCAAAGTCTACCAGATGGATGTCAGAAGTGCTTTTCTTCATGGGATAGTTCAAGAAGAGGTGTATGTCGAACACCTCCAGGTTTTGAAGATCCTATTCACCCCGATCGGGTTTGGTTGCTCAACAAAGCTCTTTATGGTTTACATCAAGCACCTAGAGCTTGGTATGCAACCTTATCCAACTATCTTCTGGAGAATGGATTTCGAAGAGGTCTTATCGACTGCACTCTCTTTATCAAGGAACAAGATGGAGATCTTCTGTTGGTACACGTATACATCGATGATATCATATTTGGTTCTACTAATGATTCTTTGTGCAGGCAATTCGAACGTATTATGCAGGAAAAGTTCGAGATGAGCCCTATGGGGGAGATGACTTTCTTTTTGGGCCTACAAGTTCAACAAACCGAGACTGGGATATTCATCCATCAGACTAAATATGTTGGTGACATCTTGAGCCGGTTGCAGTTGTCAGATGCAACGCCCATTGGTACCCCACTTCCGCAGAATCACGGGATTACTCTGGATTTGAAGGGTGAAAGCATAACCTCTTCATACTATCGCGCTTTGATCGGATCTCTCATGTATCTCACTGCTTCGAGGCCTGACATCATGTATCCAACGTGCCTGCTTGCAAGATATCAAGCCAACCCGAAGGCCTCTCATCTGTCAGCTGTTAAAAGGATTTTTCGCTATTTGAAGTGATGCCCAGACACTGGTCTTTGGTACCCTAGGGATGATAGATTTGACTTGACTGCATACAGTGATTCTGATTTCGGTGGTTGCAAAATTGATGGCAAATCTGTTGATACACTTTGTGTGGACGCGACTAGGCTCGGTTCGACTCGGCTCGGCTCGGTACGACTTGGTTTCGACACGCTTAGGTCCGGCTCAAGCCCGACGTCACGACATTCCTCCATCGTGCGCCCCAGAGTTCGACACGCGAAGCACGGAGAGCCGCGGCCTTTCCCGCCGACACATCACCATGACATCAGGTGATGTCACACATTTTGTCATGTAGTGGAAATTGTGAAGTTGTGAATACATATGACGAAACACAATGGGTTTCATCATCTTTGTAGTGGGCATAGCCTGTTTCGTCGCCTGTAGGGCTTCTTCAGGCCCAATGTTTGGCCCAAAAGTTGTTTCGCCGAGTTATTTCAGTTTCGTCAGTGTCTGTATCTATTTCAGTATAAATACCCCTCATAGTTTCTGTGTGAAACTGATGAGCACAGAGAGACTTAGTGAGAGTCCGTTAAAACATTGTTTGTATATGTTTGTGGTTGTACTCATCCATAATCAATAGATATTGAATCATTGGTTATTCCGTGTGTTTTGCACTGTGTTTGGTTTGCACCGTCACGGGGATTCCGCACCCATTACCGTGTTTGTGATAAACAAGGATAGGTTTTCGTTATCGATCCACCGAAAAAACGGGACCTACAATTGGTATCAGAGCTTTGGCTCTAGTCCTTGTTTAAAACCAAACAAGTTTTGGTTTTTATAAAGTGGTTTTTAGTGATTTTTCAGATTTTGTTCTTTAAAAATTTATATATTTTAGTGACTTTCAAAAAAAAAAAACTTGTTTGAAAGTTTAAATCAACCATCGACCGACAACTGTTTGAAAGTTTAAAAAAAAATGATCAATTTTAATCCTTTAACTTTGAAAAAAAACTTGTTAACTTCGACTGTTTATGAAGGTGCAATTGTTTTCCGGCTTACGATCAGGATTTTAGGTAGGATAGACTCGAGTTCCAACATCGGTCAATCAAAAATAAACTAGAAGTAAAATCTCTTTGGATTTTATAAAGTTTATATTAAAACACACCTAAAATCTTTTTGGAATTTTTCATTTCTCAAATGTAAAGACGTAAAGCAATATATAAATATATACAAAGATGCAGAAACGAAAGCAGTAAACAAATATTTACAGACATTCTTTTTGCGAGTTTCGAGGGTAAGAGAATCATATAAGTGTACGGTCATGCCAAAAAGCTCTTTTTGTTCAATTAGTTAACATTTAGATAAGCATTCTATAACAATTATCGGTATTGTTGTCCACTTAAGCTCAACTTATCAGATGTAATCATGGCGAGGGGATACGTTAAGGTATAATTTATACTTACCGACCGGTGTTCATCCACACTCGACACATTCCCGTATCAAGGTATGCACGAGAGTTCATCTTACCGGTGAGTATACCGATTATCTTCTGTTTGACCGTATAAAAGATGTGAGAAACTCACTTATTTTGATTGAAAACAAGCCCTATGTGATAGAATCACTTATTGATGAGGAACTTCATTTTCGATGCATGAGGGCACAAGAGCAAGTCCGTGAACAGGTCAGTACTTTCGTACAGCAAAGAGACGAACTTGACTCCCGGATAAATGTGATATATTATCACTTATTTGTTTGGACATGTGATTGTTGATCACTTATTGAGGTCGACTTCAATATGTACACGTATGTGTAGTATCATGGAAGATCTAGACTTGCGTCCCCGTTTTTTTGGGTAAAAGATACAACCATGATACCCAGATGATAAGACAGCATAAAGACCGAATATCTCAGAACCTCAGCAATCTCTCAAACGAAATTTTGGTACTAAGACCATATGCCAGTGAATGGTTCCCACATAGTCTTCAGTCGATTTATTTTTTTATCACCCTGCACACTTTAAAATGATTGTGAGCCTACCGATACATCTTATATAGAGCTACTTATCGTTTTTCATTTTAGGTTTAAAGAGGTTTGGACAGACCACTGATGTGCTATCATATTCTCTTTTTCTCACCAGGAAACTCATTTTTAATTTTCTATTATTTTTGTGTTTTGAAATTTTTCGTTGTTTTTGGATTTTTTAAATTTTGTATTTACTCCCCCTAAAATCAACAAACTAAGATAAAATTTAAAAGACACAAAGATATTTACAAAAACGATTTCCCGATGTCGGTTAACTCATGTTTTACCTTAATGCCGTTTACCAAAATTAAATTTAATCAGAAATGATTTATCGAATTTTGGAAAAATGAGTTGGCACGTCGGTAAGTGGTGCGGACCAAGACAACATTGACGCGTTTCATAGTGAAACAATCACGTGTGAGGTGATATTTGAGATCAACGTGTCAGGCCAAAGAGCGCTGTACGAGATGATAATAATTCATAAAGCAGCTTAAATATCGACAAGCATAGGAGATATTAGAAATTTAAAACCATATCCTTTAACTGTTTCATGCATTGCAAGGAATCTGAGTGCTCTCCCAAACTGGATATCCACCCGGTGTGGATTTCAAGGTCGATTTTTGTAGCCATTTCACTTAATCCGAGATAGCTCTACACAGCAACAAGATCAGAAACCTCCAGGTCCGGCTGGTCTTCCATATTGCACCAGCAAAGGTCTTTGTCTTTCTCTTTGAGAAGTAGTGTGCGGTTGTTTAATCCACGCCAAGGCATCCGCACACCCGGTTGGTTTGTTCAACAAACACATTTTCTTCAATCACACCGCGAAGAAATGTACACTGCACGATAATCTTGTTGATTTTGAACTTCAGACGTGCTACAGGTGCGTAGATTTTGATTTGAATCTATCCTGGGGACCCGATCAAAGCTTTGAACAATCACACTTTGAAATTATTTTCATTTTGTCGAAGCTTTTCAATTTCTTTCAACAGACAACTCTGTTTCCCCTTTCTTTTTCTCTCCATCAAAGGCAACGATATCTTTTGTCGCCTATCTTGTGCAAGGACGCTCCACTATCAACAATCCTATGACTATCGACAGTTCCTCCTGGAACTTCCAGCACACTCACTCAGAGATTAGTTGGAGAGGGGGACCCAAGCCTTCATAGACTTGGGTTGCCCCTGAGAATCAAGAAATGTAATTTCAATTTCTTGAAGGTTTTCAAACACACCACCTCCCCCTGAACTTTCACCCGATTTAGGTTTCCAAGTTTATTTTTGTTTACCAGATTGTGTATTATGTACAGTTTCTGGTTTTAATGGTTGTGACAAACTAGGTTTCCTTTTAACCGTTTTAACTTCAGATTTTAAAGCCTTTTCAACAGCTTTGGTATTATGACGTCGTTGTTTCATTTCTTGTTCCTTAACAGTTCTTTTATCATGTTTTGGAGAAACAGGACGACGTTGTGAGTGACCTTGTTCAGAAGGGGTTCTTTCAACAAAATTTGGTTTGGGCGAGTTTGTGCAGTCTTTAATGATGTGCCCAAATTTCCCACATTTGAAACAAGTTCTCCTTTCAACAAACTTAGGGGAATCTGATCGACGACCTGACGTAGAAGTTGTAGACCCAGAGGTACTAGCTTCACACCCGTTTGTGTGTTGGGTGTAATTGTTATCACTATTACGTTTCAAAATGTTGACTTTTTGTACAAAATCGGTATTTGATTTATTTTCAAAAGTCTCCACTTTATGAGTACCTTTGGAGGCCACAAACTTAACGTCTTTTGTTTTCTTCTTGTAACGAGCTCCTTTTGATTCAACCTTAGCCTTTGGCTTTGGAGCTCGTTGTTGTTGTTTACCCTAAAAAGCAATTGGTTGTTGCTTTGTCGGTGATTTCTGTTTTCCAAATTGTTTTCTAATTTCAGCCTTTGGAATTGGATCACATTGAGTTACAGTAACTCCCGGGATCGTCTTTCCCAAAAACTTGCTTGTGTGATCTTCAAAAACTTTATCAATCAAAGATGGGTTGACATTTTTAATTGGAAAATCGTGATCTGAATAGATTTTAGTATCACCGACTAAAGTGTACAACACGTTATCACTTTTAACAGTAGACACGGATTCCTTCACTTCCTTGACAGGATTAATCACTTGTTTGGCAACTTGTTGCACAACTGGAATAGGAGGATCAGAAAGAATATGATTCTCAATTGGAATTTCTATTCCCTTCTTCATATCAAGTGATTCATCCTGATCACTCAAATCTGATTCATCATCTGACGAATCATAGTCCTCAATGGTTGGAGGACTTTGATTTGAAGCACATGATGACTTTTCTTTGCTATCAGATGAGCCCTCCAATGAATTGTCCGTTTTGAAACCTAAACCAGTTGTAACATCCTCATAATCGAGAGGTATAGATAGTTCAAAACAAAACGAGGCATATCCTCTTCATCGGGCATCTTGGTATAGTTGTGTCTCAAAGGAGGCGGACACGACTTATACCCAACGCCTTTCATGTTTCCCTTTAGTTGTTGAACATCGATGATGTGATCGAGCACAAATCGGGAGTTAGAATAACTTTCCAATTTTTGCTTGATAGCATCATGCTCGCATTTGGCAATGGCTAGTTCCTTTTTGGTTTCCTCAACGATGTTAATGTAATCATAAATACTAACTTGTTTATGATAAACAACTTTGTTCAATTCGGAAACACTTTTCTTTAAGGTTTCAATCACAGATTTAAAATCCTTTTCCTTTCTAACTAAAGCCATATTTGCCTATTTGCATTTTGACAGTTCAATAACCAAACTCTGATTGTGACTATGAACCGTTTCAGATTCACGTTTCAATTCAGCACATTCATGTTTTATCTTAGCACAATCACTACATATGCTAGGAGTTTCAGATTTTACCTGACTTGTAGAAACTGTGACATTAGCCATAAAGGCAGTCTGAGAAGAGAAAGATCCATCTTCAGTGAGAATCTTCTCCATTTCTTCTGATGTAGCATCAGCTTTCTTGATCAAGTCAGATTTCTTGTTAGCATCATTCGGCAAATTATCAGCTTCAGAATCAGTTCTTTCATTCAAATTCGATTCTTCATCCGAACTGCCACTGTATCCCGAACTATCATCTTTTCCTGAAGATTCACCATCATTGACATTCTTGACAATTTCAGCATAAAACACAGTTCCTCCTTGATCTCCACTTCCAAATTTTACAGACCAGGAGTCATCGGCTTTATTTGAGTTGGACGTGGATGTAGTTGTTTGATTTATGAAAGGATTTTGGTTGCCTTGTTGAGGTTGAGCTTGAGATGGTTTTGGAATATAGGCATTTGGATCAAAAGGTCTTCCAAATGTTTGTGGTTTGACTTGTGGTTGTGATGGAACAGGAATATAAGCCCTCGGGTCGAACTGAGGTTGAGTAGTATTAACTTGAGGTGGAGTTTGGGGTGTTGGAATAGGAATATAAGGACTACTCAAATGAGGTGCAGAATATGCCTGAGCTTGAGCACTCATATGCGCTGGCGGATGATAGGCACTCGGATCAAAAATCGGAGGAGGAGCTGAATGTGGAAACGGAAAGAAGCTCGACATTGAATTGTTATTTGTGAGTAATTACTTGAAACACCAAATGCGAAACCCAAATGAACGACAAGGCCCAAACCACCTTAAATTGTTGAGGCCCACCACTTAAATTGTTGAGGCCCACCACTTAGTGATATATAATCCAAAAATTAGCCCAAGTCAACAAAACCTAACAATAATTTATAAGCCACTATCGATTGAGATCATATGTCTTCCTCTCTTTCTTCGATACCCACCACCAAACAAAACCCCAAATAACAACAACTGGTGCAGCTTCTTTCAACGAAAAATTCAACAATTTCAAACTTGAACCCACTAAAAATTTCTGTGATTTTTTTTTTTTTTTTAAAGATCAGGCCCAAATCCAAAATCAATATTTAAGCCCAAACTTTGTTAAAACTAAGCTGATCCAATTTAAAAAAAAAAATCCAAAAACACAATAAGTCCAAAAACACAATAAGTCCAATCTTTGCTTTCATACTCACGTGAATACCTCATGTTGTCAAAACTTTTCACTTTGATAGATTTTTATTATTTTTTAAAAACAATTTCACATATGAAGTCACAACCTGATAATGTTTTTTTTTTTTTTGAATTAATTGTGAGAATTTTGAACCTCTTTCATTAAAAAAAATATGTCACGTGAATATGTAAGTGGCCGACAATACTTAATTCTATTGCGCCGAAACTCTTGAACAGTTAATGGGTCGGTGCAATGTTTGTTTATGAATGACGACACTGAATTTTTTTTTTTTTAACGGCCAACAAACTCAATCCTGAGCACTCTTGGGGCACCCACTGGACAAACGGAGTACTCCGAGAGTAACCCGAGTCCACCACCAATTCCGGGGAAAACCCGGTAACCCACTCGCCCGTAGGCACGACAGTGAAATTACCGGTAAAACCCGTTTGGCTCAAGGATCCAACCCAAGTTTCCCTGGGTCTCCTATCATTGCCCACCAGTGCCTCACTCTGCACCAAGTGAGAGTCGAACCTGCATCTCTCAAGAGAAATGCAAGCCCTCCACCACTTGATCTAGAGATCATTGGCATGACGACACTGAATTGAAGGCTGAAAATGAAACCTCTTAAAATTTAAAATTTAATAATTTTTTGTTTTTTAAATATATCGAAGCCCTATTTGACTAAACAAAACTTTTGTTTGAATTTGACGAAACCGAGATAATTGGACGAAACTGAATGAATAAGGTTTGCGACGAAACTGAATGTTAATTGGACGACGAAACTGAAATGGATAATGGTCTCGACGGAAGTGAGTGTGTGTGTCGACGAAACAGTGATGGGTTTTTGATTGAGCTTTGACGAAACTGATGTTCTTTGATCTGCGACGAAACAGTTCTTATATGTTGACGAAACTGAATTTGGTTTGAAGTTGACTCGACGAAACTCAGGTCTATGATTTTGAATCGGCGAAACGCCTGAGGAGAAAACTGATCGACAAAACCGGATGATAAAGACTGCGACGAAACTGTGATGGACTTCTAAATTGTCGACGAAACAGTTAGTGAAGTGTGTGCGACGAAAGTGATCTGACTGTGTGCGACGAAACTGTGAATGTTTTAAAAAATCGACGAAACTTAATATAAATAAATCTTCGACCAAACTGATGTTAATTTTTGTGTGAAAAGGATGAGATTTTCAAAGAAAAAGTTATCTCCTTCTGACAGAAGGTACCCTATTTTCAAAGAAGCCTTATACAAACTGACACAAGTTGGTGATATTTTTCAAACTACCATACTTTTGACAACTATTTTCAACAAAGCATCATGACATTAGTATACAAAAATTCAAACGATAATATTTAATTGTAACAACAACAATTTATCACAAATAAAGACCAAACACAATCAATATTCAAGAACAGTATGAACAAATAAAGAACACTTTGAATACTGAAGAACACACTTGAAGATTACGGTCAAAGTTTTCATCGGACAAATTTTCCGAACACTAATCTTGCATAAACTTTCAACAAAAACCCACTAGTAACATGTAAACATTCAAACAAACAAGGTTTTTTTTAAACAAACTTTTAGCAAAACAACTAGATAAACACTGATTTTAGTGACTTTTTCCAGAAAATATATAAATTTTTAAAGAACAAAATCTGAAAAATCACTAAAAACCACTTTATAAAAACCCAAACTTGTTTGGTTTTAAACAAGGATTAGAGCCAAAGCTCTGATACCAATTGTAGGTCCCGTTTTTCCGGTGGATCGATAACGAAACCTATCCTTGTTTATCACAAACACGGTAATGGGTGCGGAATCCCCGTGACGGTGCAAACCAAACACAGTGCAAAACACACGGAATAACCAATGATTCAATATCTATTGATTATGGATGAGTACAACCACAAACATATACAAACAATGTTTTAACGGACTCTCACTAAGTCTCTCTGTGCTCATCAGTTTCACACAGAAACTATGAGGGGTATTTATACTGAAACAGACACAGACACTGACAAAACTGAAATAACTCGGCGAAACAACTTTTGGGCCAAACATTGGGCCTGAAGACGCCCTACAGGCGACGAAACAGGCTATGCCCACTACAAAGATGACGAAACACATTGTGTTTCGTCATATGTATTCACAACTTCACAATTTCCACTACATGACAAAATGTGTGACATCATCATGACATCACTAAGGTGATGTCATGGTGATGTGTCGGCGAGAAAGGCCGCGGCTCTCCGTGCTTCGCGTGTCGAACTCTGGGGCGCACGACGGAGGAATGTCGTGACGTCGGGCTTGAGCCGGACCTAACCGTGTCGAAACCAAGTCGTACCGAGCCGAGTCGAACCGAGCCGAGTCGCGTCCACACAAAGTGTATCAACAAAATCTACAACAGCAGGATGTCAATTCTTAGGAAATCGCCTGGTTACGTGGCAGTGCAAGAAGCAAACGTGTGTTGCTACATCAACTTGTGAAGTAGAATACATTGCTGCCTCCAGTTGTTGCTCCCAAATCTTGTGGATACAACAACAAATGCGCGACACCGGTTTTGAATTCCTATCTACTCCGATTTTTGTTGATAACAATGTTGCCTTACATACACTAGAAATCCTGTGCAGCATTCCAAGACCAAACACATCGAAATTAAATATCACTTTATACGTGATTGTTTTGACAAGAGATTAATCGATGTCGTTCATATCCCCACCGATCACCAACGTGCCGACCTGTTTACAAAAGCTTTTGATAAATCACGGTTAGATTATCTACTTTTGGTCAATGGCATTAAGGTGATACCCGATTAAACTTCTTTGGCTAATCGTTTTTGTAAATATTTTTTTTTTCAAAACTCTAAAAATACAAAAAAGATTTTCATATTTGTAACCTTTTAGCATTTAAGGGGGAGAAAATTTCAAGAAAATACAAAAACATTTGAAAAATTAAAAAAATCCAAAAAGATGTCCTTTCGTTCTGTCTTTTCATTTGAAAAATTCAAAAATTAAAAAAGAAATCTGAAAAATTCAAAAATTCAAAAAAATTAGAAAACCAAAAATAAGTTTGTTGGAAAAAGGAAGATGATGATATTCACTGGTGTGGTTGGTCAACATGGTCAAAAATGTTAAACAAATGATAAGTATCTCTACTAACTATGTATCGGTAGGCTCACAATCAAACTAAAATGTGCAGGATGATACAAACCTAACAGGCTCCAAGTCAGGTGGGAACCATTCATTGGCATATGGTCTTGGTACCAAAATTTCGTTTGATAGATTGCCGAGGTTCTGAGATATTCGGTCTTTATGCTGCTTATCATCTGAGTATCATGGTTGTATCTTTTACTGAAAAATAACGGGGACGCAAGTCTAGATCTTCCATGATACCATACATACGTGTACATATTGCATTCGACCTCAATAAGTGATAAACAATTGCATGTCCCTCAAAATAAATGATAAAATATCACATTTATCCGGGAGTCAAGTTCGTCTCTCTGCTGTACGAAAGTACTGACCTGTTCACGGACTTGCTCCTGTGCCCTCATGCATCGAAAAGCAAGTTCCTCATCCATAAGTCATTCTATCACATAGGGCTTGTTTTCAAATCAAAATAAGTATCTCACATCTTTATACGGTCAAACAGATGATAATCGGTATACTCACCGGTAAGATGAACTCTCGAGCATACCTTGATACGGGAATGTGTCGTGAGTGGATTCACATCGACTCGTAAGTATAACCCTTACCGTAAATCGTATCTCCTAATTGATTACGTTTGATAAGCTTGAGTTTATGTGGACAACAATACTGATAATCGAGGTAGTATACTTATCAAGAACTTTGAACAAAATCAAAATCATGTTGACTAGGACCATAAGCTGGTATGATTCCTTATCCTTGAAACTCGCAAAAGGTTTGCACTTGTACAGTTGTCTATTTCTTTCAATTGCTTTTCGTTTAGTTTTCTGCGTTTTAAATTTGTTTTTAGTGTAGTTTGCAAGTTCGTTTTTGATTAAGACAAAGTTGTAGCTTGGTGTTTATGCCGGAAGCCTGAAACCAACTTAATAAAACGTCTTTGCATTTGAAAACTCAAACAAAATGGAAAAGTGTTCAATTAATCAAATGTGTTCTGTGTGCAAAAATTTTCATGCCTTGGTATTTCTGAAAAATTTTGTCGACGAATCAAAAGGTTGGTCGACGAAACAAAGTGGCATCGACGAAACAGCTTGGTCAAAAGTCAAAGTGTCAACATTTGGTCAAACCAGATTGGTTTTCGACGAAACAGTCCGTTTCGTCGAGGTTACGACGAAACAGAATAGCCCAATTTTTGTTTCGTCGTGGGCTAAGTTTATAGGCCCATGTCCAAGCCCAATTGTCTGTTTCGTCGAGGCCCAAATTCTGTTTCGTCGAGTTGTCCGTTTCGTCGAAGTGGAGTCGGTGTATAAGGGTCCCAACTGTCAGATTTGTGCTCACTTTTTCAAACCTCACCTGTTCATCTTCTCCAAACACTCCAAACCCCATACTTTCGGTTACCTACTCAAACCCTCAAAACCCTCATTTTTCTGTCAAATCTTACGAAAATCAAAGGTACAAAGATGTTCCCGATCACTGGTTTAACATTTTGAACCGTCGGTTTTGTCGAAAAACCTCGGAGATCTTATTTTCTTTTTGTTTCTTTGATGTTTCATGATTTGATGTTGAACTTGTCTAGATTTCTGTCAATAACAGATAGATTTAGGGTGTATGTGTGATTATGTACTGTGTTTTGGGTTTGGGTTTATGTAACTAAAACAGGGGATTGTTGATTGTTGTGGGTTTGCCGTTTTAAATGGGTTTTTGACCGGAAACCACATCTTCATTAGTCCTTGGGTATGTTTCCTACTTGGTTTGGGTTATACAAAGTATTGATTTTGATTTATGATGAACTGCTATTTGTTTAAACCCCATACGACGAAACACCCAAATTTCAAAACCCTAACTACGGCGAAACAGGCAAACGGCGAAACGAAAAAGTCAACAAAATGAATCTGTTTCGTCAGGTAACTGGTCAACGAAACGAATTGGATCCGTTTCGTCGAGGAACTGATCGACGAAATGAAATGGTCAACGAAACAGAGCTGGTCAACTGTCAAATTCTGTTTCGTCGAACATAATTCTGTTTCGTCGAATGATGTCTGTTTCGTCGTCCATGCCTTAGTGAAATTTTCAGTATGGTGCTTGTTTACAGAAAGTGTGTAATTATGTGCTTAATGTCCATTTGATGTTCAAACATGTTTGTATATAAGTCTAATACACTTATTATGACATAGTGACTTATTGTGGACGTTTTTCATATACAGATGGCACCGAAAGAAGGCAAACGGAAACCCGCGACAAAGAAAGAGAACAAGACGGAAGAGGAGATTATGTCTGAAAAGCGTCATAATCAAATCGCCTATTTGGATCCAGAAGAAAAGCTTGCTGAACTGAAAGATATCACGAAATGGATCAGGGAGTCGCGGATAAATTATGTTGTCACTTTCTCGACGCCGGTTTACAAGTCTCTTATCAAAGCGTTCTGGGATTCCGCAAGCATTGTGCAAGTGGATGGAAAGGATGTTATCAGAGGCCGTGTGAATAATTTGGATGTGATAGTATCTCCGGATATTCTGAATGAAGTGTTACAACTACAAGACCATCTGGACGCTCCAGATTCTATTCCAATCATGTGTACGCGAGGCTACTTGTTACGTATGAAGTGTACAGGAGACATCTTCAGCACTCAAATCAACAAGGGTGATCTGCCGTTACGCTACAAATTTCTGCTACACGTTCTCATTCAGTGCCTTTGCAATAGACGTGCCGGATATGACATGGCTGGCAATGATCTAGTTGGTTTCATGGTGGCGTTGGTGCTAAACAAACCGTTTAGTATCTCAAAATACATCTTCGGCAATATGAAGGAGAACATGACGAGAACTGGAAGTAGAATAACCGGGAACAAGTTTTGGATGTATCCGCGGTTTTTTCAAATGATTATGAATATTCAACATCCTGGTCTTCCTAAAGCCGACAACGATGTTCTGAAGATAGAAGCGATGAACTTCAATTCATTAAGGATAATCAAGAATCTTTCGCACAAAAGATACAAAGAAAGCGATCCTCCAAGAAAGTTGATCGGTGCACTAGGAAACACAGATTACCTTGCTCCTGAAGAAAATAAATGGCGTCACGATGACAGCCAATCCGATGATGAAGAGCCGGAGTTGAAAAGAAGAATGAGTGAAAAGTTGGGTCCAGATCCATTTGATTCGGAGAATGATAGTGATGATGGTGGCGATACAGGTGCCGTTGGTGCATCTAGTGTTGGAACTACTGGTGGTACATCAGCAGGTGGTACATCAGCGGGTGGTGCATCAGCAGGTGATACATCAACCGGTGACGATGACGAGGCTGATTCTGATTCTGATAATGATTATCTAATCAAGCCTGGATACGAAATGTATCTCGATGAACGTGGTGTTAAAAGATTCAGGAAGATTTGACAGGAAGATGATCCAGAATACGTTCCTTCTGATTCTGAAGCGGAACATTTAAAGAAAAGAAAAGCAGAGAAAGCTGCTGAACATCAGAAGAAGAAGAAAGCTCGAAGATACTTGAGTACCTCTGCACGGGAATGTGTTCCTCAAGCACCAGTTCAAGAACCTCCTGTGGTATCTTCAGCTCCTGAAACTCAAACAGTATCTCCTTAGGCTGTTCCACAAAGATCAATGGCTGAAGCAATTAGAGCAACTACTTCTCAGCCTAGTGCTGACCGTCAAAGGATATTCACGGAAATGTCTCAAGACGAGAAGAATAACTTTCTATTCATGCAACTTGAAGCTGCTGTAGATCGTATTCAGAGACAAACTAATTTCATTAAGATCACGAAAAATGATCAGATCAGTCATCAGGTGGACATAGATCGGTAGAAGTCCACTGTTGGCGAACAACAAGCTGTAATACAATGCCAACAAGCTGAGATTGATCAACTTAAGGCTGAAAACGCCCGCTTGAAAGCTGCAGACGAAGAGAGACATAGAAGTAGTTCTATACTTCAAAAGCTGGCTGAAGATCTTAAAAGTAGATGTGACTACATGAAAGAGTGGTACGACTCACGAAATACCACAATACTTGAGGGAGCTAAGAAGATAAATGCTGGCTATGAGTTTCTTCGAACTCGGGTTGCTACTCTGTGGGAGGATCGATGTAAGTAACAAGAAATCATGAAGAAAAGGGATGAGGATCCTGAGGATGAAGGGAATCCTGATCCTTCTACTACATCACAGCCGCTGACAGCCACTACATCTTCCGCAATTATAGTTGTTCAGCCACCAGCAGTTGAATTTACTCAAGGAACCTCTTCTGGAACAGCTGAAGAAGTACAACAGATTGAAGGTACATCTTATGTTCCTAGCAGTGCTGATATTGCATTGCAGGTTATTCATCCATTCACTAGGGAATTGCTTGAAGAAGGTGAAATTGTCGAGGATCTCTCACATCAGCAATTGATTAATCTAAATGCAATGAGAGATATTGATGACGATGAGATTGAAAAGATGCCTAGTGAGCCGGAATCTACTAATGTTGAAAACATTGAAGAAATTGTCTTCGAGGGAAATGTGAAGAAGTCTTCGTATGTTCGACAAGATGGAACTGAATTCGCCCCGTTTGATGAGGATTGGCTAAAGGAAAATGTAGAAAACATTGATGAACATCTAAAGAACCGTGACACATCAGAAAATGCGACGAATGCGTTCTCCGCGTGGCACCAACGGTTCATGTCAAAGGTTTCGAAGCCCGTTCCAGAGGCTGCTCAAGTTGACTACTTACGGTTTGAGAAAGCGAAGCCTAGTGGGCGAATCCTATGTTGGATGTTTGTGAAGGAAATACATTGCGTTGCCATTAAGCGGGAGTTTGGAATCCAGTACTTTCGGTCGTTGCTGAGCATTCTATCTTTGCCATTTTATGATGTGGCCGCATTGACAAAGATAGAGCTCATAAATCGCTCAAAATATGATGGTGCAACGTTATTCGAGCGACTGATTAAGTTGAGCAAGAAGTCTGGGTGGAAAGATAAGTCGTACAAACCTCAGTTCCCCATCTATCAACAAATCAAGTTTACGCTTGATCCGGCAACCGACACTGGCAGATACAAGCGTGTTTATGAGCCAGCGAAAGTGGTGGAAAAGATACCCTTGATGCCAATGAGGCAAGACTTTCTTGGTGAAATGCGATTATGGTGTTATGATTACGACACACATGAGGCAGTGATCGTTTTTAATGGCGATCAAGAAAATTTCAGGATGCTGGATCCGATGTGGATCGTCAACATGTCCGCATCCGACATTAACAAGTTATACCGGCATGACATTTTCTATGAAGACAAGGACGCGCATCAGGCGTTAAAATTTCAGCGCGTCGCTTGTTTCTGCTACTATTGGGGAATACATTCGGGCAGTTCGTGGTCCGAACGACACTGAAGAAAGAAGATTTGAAGACCGAAGACGAGTAACAGACAAGGGGGAGTTTGTTGATGCACTTTTGTGTCTGTCACTAGTCTTGTAATTACGATGTATTTTGTACGGTCTTTTATCGATTATCGAGTCTGTATTTGCCAACGACAAGTCGGATATCCTCCTATCCGCTCGTGTCTGACTTGTTTGTCTCCTTTTGTTGTGTAATGATCTATGAACAATGCATGTTGCATGTAAGGGTAGTTCTGTCAATATGTAAGTGTTTATTTGTTGCATGTTGTTTGCTGTCTGTTTGCAGCAAACAACTGAGCTTTTGCAGCCATCGACGAAACAGGCTGTGTTTCGTCGAACACTTATCGACAAAACAGGCTTGTGATCATTCTATTCTGTTTCGTCATGATCAGCGATGAAACAGACTTGTTTCATCGCCTAATGGGCCTCTCATGGGCCAGTGTATTGGCCCAGTTCTGTTTCGTCGAGACCATGTGAGTTTCATCGAGATCATTGGCCCAGCTACTATATAAACACCCTCTGTTTAGTTTAGAACTGGGAGAGAGATGAGAGCATACCCTTAGTGTCACTCTGTCAAAACTGTGTTTGTATCAATTTGTATTCTCATCCAGTTTAATCAATAGATTGTGGTTCATTGGTTAAACCGTCTCGTTACTTTCTTACATATTTGATTTGGCTTAGTTACGTGGATTCCGCACACGTGATTTTGTTTGCTATAAACAAGTATTAGGTTGTGTTATCGATCCTCCGATTTCGGGACCTACAAACAGGACCCTCGTCTTGTTAAACAATGGGAAATGAAGCAGAAAAAGAAACAAAGGAATGAAATTGAAAAGGTTTTAAACCAGAGGTTATCCAAACACAGTCTGTTAAGTTAGAAGTTAAAATTGAAAAACAAAAACAAATTTGGAAACCAAAATCAGAAACTGTTTCAGGGGGAGCTACATCAATTCCAAATCATCGAGAAATGGACGTCACAATTCTCGATGATGATGGACGGCCCAAGTCTGTGAAGGCTTGGGTCCCCCTCTCCAACTAATCTCTAAGTGAGTGTACACGATGTTCCAGGAGGAACTATTGATAGTCGTAGGATTGTTGATAGTGGAGCGTCCATGCACAAGATCGGCGACATAAGGCTCCGAATTATATTGTTACATCTAGGAGAATATTGTTGCCTTTGATTGAGAGAGAGGAGAAAAGAAGACAAAAATGTCAGATGACGGTGAAAGAATAATGGTGAATGAAGTTGATAACTTCGACAAGAAAATTCATGAGCATCAAATTGTAATGTTTAAGGCTTTGATCGGGTCAAGAGGATAGATTCAAACGAATTGTACGCGCCTGCGCACGTCTCAAGATTTCAATTATTCATGTCTTATATCTTCCACAAGAAGTTCAAAGTCAACAAGATGAATGTGCAATGTACATCTCTTCACAGTGTGATTGAAGAAAATGTGTTTGTTGATCAAACCAACCGGGTGTGAGGATACCTTGGAGTGGATTGAACAACCACACACTACTTCTAAAGGAGAAAGACGAAGACCATTGCTGGTGCAAAAGCATGTGGAATACATCATGCATGGATCGACCAACGATGATGTGTACAAGCTTTCCCACATGCTCCATTTGCCACTTACCAGCCGGACCCTGAGGTTTATCATCTTGTTGTTGTGAAGAGATTTTTGAGTTAATTGAGGCAGCTACAAAATCGACCTTGAAATCCACACCCGGTGGATATCTAGGTTGGGAGAGCCCTCAGATTTCTACCAATGCACGATGTAGTTGCAGGATTACGGTTTTAAATTTCTAATCTCTCCTATTCTTTCGGTATTTAAGTTGCTTGATGAATTACTAACATCTCGTACAACACTCTTTGACCAGACACATTGATCTCGAATATCACCTCACACGTGATTGTTTCAATATGAAACCCGTCAATGTTGTTTTGGTCCACACTGATTACCAAAAGTGCCATCTCAGTTTTTTCAAAATTCGCTAAATCATTTCTAATTAAATTAATTTTGTTAAACGGTATCGAGGTAAAACATGAGTGAATCAACATCGGAAAAATCATATTTGTACATATTTATTTGTGTTTTCTTAATTTCTCGTACTTTTTGCATTTTAGGGGGGGTAAATTCAAAAAAATAAAAAAGCTTTGAAAAATTTCAAAAATACAAAACATTGAAAAATTTCAAAAACACAAAAACAATAGAAAAACAAAAATGAGTTTCCTGGCGAGAAAAAGAGAAAATGATATATATCAGTGGTCTGTCAAAATATCTTTAAACTTAAAATGAAAAATGATAAGCAGCTCTATATAAGATGTATCGGTAGGTTCACAATCATTTTAAAGTGTGCAGAGTAATATAAACCTAAATTGACTGAAGACTGTGTGGGAACCGCTCATTGGCATATGGTCTTGGTACCGAAATTTCATTTGATAGATTGCCGAGGTTTTGAGATATGTGGTCTTTATGCTGTTTATCATCTGGGTATCATGGTTGTTTCTTTTACTGAAAACAATGGGGACGCAAGTCTAGAACTTCCATGATACCATACATACGTGTACATATCATACAAACATGTATATAATACATGATGCATACAACCTCAATAAGTGATAAACAATCACATGTCCCATTCAATAAGTGATAATATATCACAGCCTTTAAGCGGGAGTCAGGTTCATCACTTTGTCGGTACGATGGTACTAACCTGTTCACGGACTTGCTCTTGTGCCCTGCATGCATCGAATATCAAGTTCCTCATCAATAAGTGATTTAATCACATAGGGCATGTATTCATCCAAAAATAAGTGAGCATCTTACATCATATACGTTGAAAACAGATGATAAATGGTATACTCACCAGTAAGATGAACTCTCGTGCATACCTTGATACGAGAATGTGTCGTGTGTGGATGAACACCAGTCGGTAAGTATAAATCATACCTTAACGTATCCTCTAGTCGCGAGTACATCTGATAAGTTGAGCTTAAGTGGAAAACAATACCGATAATCGTTGTATGATGCTTATCTTAATGTTATCTAGCTGAACAACAAGAACGTTTTGGCATGACTGTACACTAATATGATTCTCTTACCCTAGAAACTCGCAAAAAGAATGTCTGTAAATATTTATTTATTAATTTCAATTTCTGCATCTCTGTATATATTTATTTACTGCTTTCCGTCTTTAAATTTGAAATATGCAAAAATTCCAAAAAGATTTTAGGTGTGTTTTAATATAAAATTTATAAAACCCAAAAAGATTTTATTTCTATCTTATTTTCGATTGTACGATGTTGGATCTCGAGTATATCCTACCTAAATCCTGATTCTAAGCCGGAAAACGATTGCATCTTCATAAACAGTCGAAGTTTAACAAGTTTTGAAAGTTAAAATTTCAAAATTGATCAAATTTTTAAAACTTTCAAACTGTTGTCGGTCGGTGTTCGATTGAGAGTTGGTCTCATGTGTATCGTTTGTTTATTTAGACTATATTTCAAGCGGTTGTTCTCATTACGCGTTTAACTCTGTTGCGTGTGCAGATGTGGCGTCCAAACCAGCTAAAGGCAAAGAGAACGTGTTAGATGACAAGCTGTGGAATGAAGACACGACATTGATGCAATTAGAGGATCAAGATGATCGAGTTGCAGCTGACCACTCATCAACACCAAAAGGATCTGAAGTATTGAAGATCAAAATATTCACGAGCATCATTCAAGGGGGAGTTTGTTGATACACTCCCTGTTTGTGAAATGTGAAGACTTTGAAGATCCTACAACATGAAGAGCGAACCTTCACCAGCAACATCCAAGGGGGAGTTTGTTGATGCAATTTTGTGTGGATGTGGCTCGATTCGGTTCAGCTCAAGACCGACATCGCGACATTCCTCCGTCGTGCGCCCCAGAGATCTCGACACACGAAGCACGAAGAGCCGCGAACCGTCATCTCCATGACATCACCATGACGATGTCATGTGAATAACTTGCATGCAAGAATTGAGTTTTTGTAGAGTCTGCCATGCAAACAGTCATGTTTCATGGGCCTTTTGGACGTATACTCAACCTCATTGGGCCTGAAATCAATTAGAAGTCCATGCATTTCCTGAACTACGAAGATTCAAACATTCTTCATCCATTTCACATTCCGACGAAGAATCCATGCAACGAAGATTCCATGTGACGAAGAGTAACTAGTGTTCGTCCAAATGATGTCAACGAAGAATGGATTGTTTGTATGATTGTTCACCACGAAGAATCAGTCTTCGTGGTGATAGATTGTTCGCCGAAGTCTCACACGAAGAATCCATATTCTTCGTGGGTTACCATTCTTTGTGGGCTTCCTGTTCAGGCCCAGTTCCATTCTTCATAGGGTCTAGATAAGGTTTGGTGTATAAAAAGCATGTTGCAAACAAAAGATAAGGTGGAGAGAGAACTGAGTGAACATTAGAGAGTTTTATTGTATTTCTTATTGTAATATCATTCTGTATCGAAACTCTGTTGATATTGATTCACTTGTGTTTAAACGTTCAATATTTGTGTTGTGTTTATCTCTCGCTTGGTTTGTGTTGCAACGAGGATTCCGCACTCGTTCTGGCACCCGAAACAAGAAATCATCTAAGTCCGACGATCCGTATCGGGACCTACAAATGTACCATTTCATACAAGTTTGTTCTCTCATATTAGATTGCTATTTATATGAATTGTAACTACTCTTTGGAACTTGTGTCTCCCAATAATAACTAATGCAAAAGATAACTTTTAAAACTTAATTAAACCCTAAGAAGAAAAAGAAGAGATACCATTTGATTAATTTTTATTTTGCGAGCATAATGTTATAAGGAGTAGCAGGAACTAAATTACTATGTATAGTTTAATAAATTAATTATATAGATTTTGCTATGATTTTATCCCTACTAAACTTTTACGAGCATTTTATGATTCTAGAAATAAAAAAAAAGAATAAAAATAAAACAAATTTTTTGTAGACCTTACCATGGATAGTATGAAAAAGTCTCTAACACAACCCAAAATAGTATGAATAACAATATGGATCATGAATGAGAAAATAATGAATAATGATAAAATGGTAAGAAAATATATTTATACCTTACGATGGTGTGATCCAAAGCAATGGCGCTTGTGATAATACGATGCAACTCTAAAAACAAGTCGTGCTGATAACGTGTTTGAAACAACTAGCCTATTAACATTATAGAGATAAGAAAGAGGGATTGGGGAAATGGATATCTTATTAATGTATATAATGGATCACATATGCCTCTATTTATAGGCTTACAAGAAAGGAGTTAAGTACATAGAGAGATGGGAGTTAAGTATATGTAAAGTCATAGTATAATGATAAATCCTAATGGATAGTCACACAATAAATGGATAATAATTCATTACAAAATTGTTTTATTTAAAAGAAAATACTATAGAGACGGCAATGCGTAATGGGGCGTGGAATCCTCTATTCACGCCCACCACCGCCACCCCCATAGGCAGGCATTAATGTGACAATTTTGATTTGGATTGTGATTTAAATCATGGGTCAAGAATTTTGAATGCCAAGGATATGACCGTTGGCAACGGTCATTTCATTAAAATTTCGTTTTTTGCCTATTTAAACCCATTATTTAACCACTCTTGATTTAAATCACCTGTTAAGAATTTTGAATGCCAAGGATATGACCGGATATGACCGTTGGCAGTCATTTGGTTCAAAATTCCTTTCTATACCTATTTGAAAATTTCTACAGACAATTCTTCTACACATTCTACACTCTTATACACTTCTATATACACATTCTCTACAAAAAAAAAAACTACATGAAGATGTAACCCTATGGAAATCCATACAACCCCGTTTTTCTGGATCACCCTACCACCGCACCGAACACCCAAATGCCGTTAAATTATTTGATTAGTCCGGATTTTTCTGAAAAAAAATGTCAACATTTTGAATCACAATCTTTTTAGCATGATACAAAACATGCTGATGTACGCTTTGGGTTTCCAACAAAACGCAGGCTCAAACACAACTACCCACAAGTGTTCCCGGACACAACCAGAGGTGGTGCCTGAGACGCCATCGGACAACGCGGGAGCGTCACAACCTCGCAGATCGTCATACAAGAAAAAAATCCCTACGACCCAAAGGTCAAGAAAACACATACGGAGTGGTCAACAACGAAGAATAAGCTTTGGCTCGTGCTTGGCTCGATGTATCCAAGGACCCTTTAGTTGGTAAATAATTTTCTTATTATTTATATATTTTTTGTGTTTTCCATCATTAAAACTAGGGTGAATTGCATATATAAGGGGAAATATGCAATTTTGATTTAGGCTTGGGTAAATATGCAATTGTGAGTCTTTTATAAGGGGAAATATGCAATTCTTCCTTAAAGGTATTTCTTAATAGTTTTATTTTGTATTGTTTTATAACATTGTAATACCGTACACCAGATCAAAGAAGGAGCAAGTGGAGGGATATGCGGGTGTAAGTAACCAAATACAAAATAACATATACAACTCGATGATGACTAACCACGGGAGTAGGCAAGACGACACTCACATCAAACAAGAGGCTTTGGTTGAATTCCAAGCAACGAAAGAGTTGTTCGACTACATTAAACCTTGGAATCTCTAAAGGAATTGCTCTAGGCCAGGTTGTTAATCCAGGTCCGAGTTTTCCCGTTCTGTTTGTTTGGCGTCAAGCGACTGGAAATGATACACATATTCTTTTCTTGGCGAGTATCCAGGCTTTCATGCAATTCCAGAGATGTTACTCCTTCCTACCTTTCACGAGTGCATGTTTTTTGTCTTGATCATGCTCACGAAGTAGAACAACCACTCTGCTCAGTTGCTGGAGTTCATATGCTACTTCTTTGTCATCAAGGCACAGTTTTCTCTTATGAAGTTGGTTGGGTTGACTCGCTTTCTTCATTTTTTTATTTATATACATGTAATAAGAGTACCGAATATGGTTTGGGAGGATTTATGCATTAAAGGTACATACTAGGCTACTTTTAACATTATTTTTAACTTGTTTTCTGTTTTAGCGGTGCGTTTTTTACATGTTTGATCAAAGCTTCAATCTCTAGTCAAACATGTGTCTAAATTGTCTAACATATTTCTTTTTTTTTTTGAAATGTCAACTTCATAATCTAACATATTTCTTTAACTGACACATAAATGTACACTATTTGCTGATTTTCCAGAGACAAATGATGGAGCAAGAGTAATGGGCAAAGAATTGGGAATTTCTGATGATATGTGGACCCGTATTGAATATAAAGGTATTATAGAACAAGATAAGACATTGGGCGGTTAAATTGGGGATTGAAATTTTCTACAGTGCTAAACTTGGTTGCTGTGCATTCAATAGGAAACAAATGCCTTATAATGCAGTTATTTATAATGCATTTAGACAAGATTCTCCATCCAATGACCAATCAGGCCGGCACAAAAAGATTATTGTGGCGGGTAGATGATGTGGGAAAGTATGGATGTCTAATCAAGTTCATCCTATGTTAATAGTAAAAGATGACGATGATGATTATCACTCTGAGTTCAGCCATGGTAAGTAAAATGACTTTAACTCTTTTGTTGGGAAACATAAGTTCACAAAACAGTAAAAGATTTTAATTTTTTTTGTTAAAAATAGGTTTCAACAGCGCCGAAGCAGTGAACATGGGGACACCAGGATGGCTGCGAGTAGCGAGAGATGCCGCAATCAGAAGAGTTTCTATTGACATTGCTCCCATAGTTTCTGACTCACAGCTGCTGTATGATCTAGCAATGCCATTGTCTTCAAGGTTCAACTAATTCACTAACTGTGACCAAATATTTTATATATGTGTCGATCTGGGTTGGTGTTTTCTGAAACAGGTCAAATCCTTTTAAGTGAACCAATATCTCTTTTAAGGAATTCAGCCTCTTAAAAAATATTCAGATTATTATTGTAAAAATTGATGCAAATAACATGTTAGGTAATTTTATTAAATAAGAATAGATTATTATGACAATAGTTTTACTTTGGTCATAAATAATAATCCATGTCTTTTTTAATAGAAAAAAAATTAAAAGGGACAAAAAGGTTTTTAAAGGTCAACCTGACCCAACCTGAATGACCCGTCCATTTTCCTATCACTACTAGTCTTCCCTAGATCTAAAAGAACGCTCAAAGGTTTTGCGTTTTTACGTTTTCCTGTAAACAAAAAGGCAAAAACCTGAATCACAAAGTTCTTGACTGAGTTATGCATAAAGGTTTTTACGCTTAAAGGTTTACGAATGAAGGAGATGCCTTCGTCAAACGAACTTTTGTGCAAGATGTTATGCATAGCAATGAGCCTCTAGATACACTTGGGAAAGGATCCCCAATCACCCTTCTTTCAGATGATGCTTTAAAATGTTTAGTTCCCCATGGTTTTAATTTGAATGTTGATGATAGTGTTGTTGATAGAAGACCAAAAAGAAATTTTGATTCTTCACACGGTCAACCCAACAAGAAGGCTCACCCTGCAAGTATATTTTCATGTGTTACTTGCGGGTCCCGATGCTATTCGTGTGTAGCCATTGTACAACCATCAAAACCTGCACATTATCTCATGTTGAATGAGTATTTAAATGTATTAATTCCTGGACTTTCTTCAGGTATGCAATTATTAATGCAAAATGTCAAACTCAGAAAAATACTTTTCGAGGAGGCCCGTTTTGTATACTTGAGATTGCTTTGTATTGCGTTTCTTGATAAGTTTTTTGCTTATGTAAAAGGGAAATTATTGAAGAGCAGTTCAAGTACTCAAGAGCAAAAAGACATTCCAGCACTTAAACTTTTGGCTTCGGCTTATCGTGATTCTTCTTACTCTGAAGAATGCTCGGAACCCACCAAGCTTGTTTTGGAATCTAACCATTCTTTAATCAGCATAAGGCCAATGAATTCATCAGCCCATGAAAAAGACTCTTCAAGATTGCATGTTTTTTTGTCTTGATCATGCTTGTGAAGTAGAGCAACGGCTCCGCTCAATCGGTGGAGTTCATATGTTGCTTCTTTGTCATCAAGGTACATTCTCTTTAATAAAAAAGTGTTGCTTGATGACAAAGAAGCAACATATGAACTCCACCAAATGAGCGGAGCCGTTGCTCTACTTTACGAGCATGATCAAGACAAAAAAATGCCATCCTAAAGAGTTATTTTCACGGGCTGATGAATTCATTGGCCTTATGCCGATTAAAGAATGGTTAGATTCCAAAACAAGCTTTGTTGGTTCAGAGCATTCTTCAGATTCAGAAGAATCACCATAAGCCAAAGCCAAAGGTTCAAGTGCTGGAATGTCTTTTTGTTCTCGAGTACTTGAATTGCTTTTCAATAATTTCCCTTTTACATAAGCAAAAAACTTATCAAGAAACGCGATACAAAGCAATCTCAAGTATACAAAATGGGCTTCCTCAAAAAGTATTTTTCTAAGTTTGACATTTTGCATCGGTAAAGGCATACCTGAAGAAAGTCCGGGATCTAATACATTTAAATCCTCATTCGACATGAGATAATGTGCAGCTGTTTTTGATGGCTGTACAATGGCTAGACACGAATAGCATGGGGACCCGCAAGTAACACATGAAAAAATACTTGCAGGGTGAGCCTTCTTGTTGGGTTGACCATATGAAGAATCAAATATTCTTTTTGGTCTTCTATCAACAACACTATCATCAATATTCAAATTAAAACCATGGGGAACTAAACTTTTTAAAGCATCTTCTGAAAGAAGAGTGATTGGGCACCCATTCCCGAGTGCATCAAGAAGCTCATTACTATGCATATCATCTTGCACAAAAGTTCGTTTCACGAAGGCATCTCCTTCACTCGTAAACCTCTCTCTCAGTCGGGAACTTTGTGATTCAGGCCTTTTGCCTTTTTGTTTACAGCAAAACATAAAAATGCAAAAGCTTTAAGCGTTAGGGAAGACTAGTAGAGTAGCAACATGGATGGGTCATTCAGGTTGGGTCAAGTTGACCTTCAAAAACCTTTTTGTCCGTTTTAATTTTTTTCTATTAATAACATATGGGTTATTATTTATGACAAAATTAAAAGTATTTTCATAAAAATCGATTCTTATTTAATAAAATGACATACCATGTTATATATATGCATCAGGTATTACAATAATAACCTGAATATTTTTTTTTAAGAAGTTGAATTCATTAAAATACGATATTGGCTCACTTTAAAACGATTTAACCTGTTTTAGATAAACACCAACCCAGATCGACACATATATAAAATACTTGGTCACAATTAGTGAATTAGTTGAACCTTGAAGACAATGCCATTGCTAGATGTTGATGCACTTTTGTGTCTGTCACTAGTCTTGTAATTACGATGTATTTTGTACGGTCTTTGGTCGTTTATCGAGTCTGTATTTGCCGTCGACCAAGTCGGATATCCTCCTATCCGCTTGTGTCTGACTTGTTTGTCTCCTTTTTGTAGGACCGTGTTTCGGGACCGAAACCGTGATTAGTGTGAGATCGGTTCAAGACGGGAGATATTAGAGATGGATAAACACACTTCTTTGTATTAATCGGTAGTATAACATTACAAATCGGCCCGATTATATGATAACCGAACTAATACCAAAGGAGTATACATCCGGGGAGAGACCAAGTGGTGATCTCTCCCCCACACAATAGAACTCACAAGGAACTCTCAAATGAGCTCCTCTGTCTCACAACTCTCTCCAGTGAAAATGAAAGACAAGGGTGGTATTTATACCCACACCCATTTCACTTGCACACACACACGGTCAAACACATAACCCTCTCGTTTGACCACTTCAAACGAGCGGGTCAATACACATTCGTTTGACCGTTTCACTAACTGTTACATATTCAACGTAAAATAAAATCTAATCTATTCGACAAGCATCGGACACAAAATCTGCATCAACAAATTCCCCCTTGTCCGTTGCTGTCGAATGCTGAAAATGCAACTGCAATCGATCTTCAGTCAAGTATTTATCTTCTCTGTGTTAACAAATTCCCCCTTGACCGATAATCCAGGTAAGTAGTATCTTGACGCTCCTTGTATAATAGTTCCCCCTCAAAGTACGCGTATCCACGTTGGGTGTTGTGCAATTTCCTCACAAGGCTCAATTGACCGATCTTCCGCTGATCTTCCAATACTCCAACCGGCATTTGATAAGGGTTCCAATCTTTAAAAACTGCATCAAGTCTTGATCTGTCATAAGACAAACTATTTCATACAAGCATACTACATTGATAGAGATTCCTCGTGAACTGTCTTCTGTAAACCGTCTTTGTGGAATCTTTATTCCACGCCGAACCATTTGTATCACCAGAAAATCACAAACTCTACCACCTGTGATTGCGTTTAGAAATTTACCGGAGAAATTCAACATATGAAAAATTTTTTATCCCCCCATTTCTTTGGTAAGATATCTAAACCTTAACAGATTCTCTCCACTTCAAAGAAACTGTCGTCAATTTCACATAACAGATTCTCTCCACTGAGTAGAATTTATCTTCAAATGTTCACCAATTCCCTCCACTGAGCGGAACTGTAATCAATCTTCATTGAATGTTCTTGGTTGTTCGAAAAATCATGAAAATGACTTTCTTCTTTGCATATTCTAGTTAAATAAGAACGTCCCCTGGTACCCCGTAGGATCCGACTTGTATCCCTCCAAAGACTTTGTGAACTCGTTAGGACCGGTATTGACATTCCAGGTTCATTTGTTCGTTTTCAAATGCGAGAATATGACAATAAACAAAATGCTTTCGAACATTTGCGAATAACCGATAACAATCATAAACATTGACATGCGGAAGTGAACATACCATTTTGGTTTTTTGGACCATAGTAGTCAAGTCACCAAAATTTGACGTTTGCATCGGTAACCGTGACTACCCCACATTTTTTTTAAATATCATCATCATGCTGCTTCATCCCGCGCGCTCCCGAACCCGTACAAATTTGACGTTGACATTTAGAAGCGCGATTCAACTAACCTTTGCGAACACCCGCTCCCACTCCGCAAATAACCCAACTTCCATCAATGAGTTAACCACCATTATCACATTTCCTCCATGTGTGTCTAGATATTATTATTATTATTATTATTATTATTATTATTATTATTATTATTATTATTATTATTATTATTATTATTATTATTATTATTATTATTATTATTATTAATAAAGAAGGCCCACAAGGAAATTTATAAGACACATATGCCATCATTTTGAGTGGACCCAAAAGAAAACTAGCTGCAAAATCACATGTTCCTGTCGACATGTAACTTGTTTAAATAGCCATTTCATCAAAAGGCATCCAATGAGACCCAAAAGTCAAGGACCCTAGGTGCCATCTTAAGGGTGTAAGGGGTGCTCACCTAATAGGTGAGTCCCCCCTCTTACACGTAACCAACCAGAATAAGCCACGTCAACTCCCCTCTAACACTCCCCTAATACCCCTTTTTGATGGCGGCACTCCCCTATTAGGGGAGTTGGTTTCGAAAGTTGTGCCATCTTCGAAAGATGGTTTCGAAAGTTGTGCCATCTTCGAAAGATGGTTTCCAAAGATGGTCTCCCTCGAAAGTTGTGCCATCTTCACGCGGTGAACCCACACCCAATTCACACCCCGATTCGGGACCCCGCAGTGATGGCGGCGGTGTTCCCGATCGGGGAAACCCATCACCGAAACCACTCCCCGAGAACGCCCCGTACACCCTAATAGATAAAACAACTATTCAGCCTATATGTCACTGCAACACACAATCACCAACCCACTTTTTCTGCAATATACCAGCTCAAACCCACTTTATTTTATTTTTTTTATTTAATTTTCTTTTTTGGTTTGATCCACATCCCTCGATTCCACCTTCAAAGAGCCCATCAATGTACATCTTTAATATACCCCAAAAGTCAACAACCCTATATTACCTTTTTCAAGAATTTACCAGCTAACTTTCATTGTCAGCCGCTAACATCATTTTTGTCTTCCTCTTCACACTTCTATCAAATCTCCTTCAACCTTTTCGATATTCAACAACCAAAACCCCCAAATAAAAAATCCAACATACTGCCGATATCACCTTCCATTCTCCTTCATCTTCCTCCTCTCACTCACTATTAATTTGCGAAGAACAATATCCACAGCCCATCACCGAATTGAAGTCCATGATTCAAAACCCCAATTTCATTAAGCAGCCGCTTCTGTGTCTTCTTCTACAGCGATACATAACCATCAAACAGTCAAACCCTCAAACAAAATTGCAGCCGCCACCATCATCGACGAAAGTCGACGAAACAAGGAAGCCGACGAAACAGGATATTCAGGAGTTTCGTGGGGGGCGTTTCGTCATGTCATGTGCAGGGGAAGTGGGGTTTCGTCAGAAACCCTAAAATTTCTTAACAGCCGTCAAGAACATCTCAAGAACACAGCCACTGTTTATTCTGCAAATCTGACCAAACACGCCTAAAAAATGATAACGGATGATGAAAACTTCTTAAACTTGGTGTGAAACATGAAACCCAACACTCGCACATGATCTGTTTCATCTAGACCCGAATATTTCGGTCCAGATCTGGGGTTTTCTCATTTTCACCCAACTTTACATCTTGAACAAAAAGCACAGAATCACAGATCTAGAGCACACGTGACTTAGTAAACGGTTAAATTTACTAAATCGGGCACCATGGCTCTGATACCAATTGTAGGACCGGCTAGGAGGATCTAGTCGCCTAATCCTTGTATACTAACCACCCCGGTTGTGCGGAATCCAACCGAGATAGCAAACCGAGATAGAACACGCAAATAAACAACACACAAGATTCACCGATTAACACCTCTGTATTAATACGTATGAAAGTCAGTTACAAACCAATGTTTACAAATCTATTCTGTAAACTCTCTCTCAGTGTGTGTGTTCTGTGCTCTCTCTATGCTCTCTCCTCAGAGTCTTATGTTCTGTGACTAGAGACTGTCTATTTATACTCACAGACACCACGAAATGGAACTAGCTTGGCGAAACACAATCCCAATCGACGAATCACAAGTATTAACGATGAAACATGTTTATAGTCCACAAAACTATCCAGTTTCGTCGACCCTCCTATGTTCCGTCGCCAATATAGGCTTTGGCCCAACTGTTGAGGCCCATCAAGTGTTTCGCCGAAGGTTTAAGCCCATGTGCTTGTTTTGCCTAGTTTGTTTCAGCCCAAAGACTAAAACAAAGTCCTTTATGCATCTTGGTCCAACATTGATCTTGTACACGATGGAGGAAAGTCGCGTCCTTGATCCAATCATGTCGCGTCGAGTCGCGTCCACAAACATGTATGAACACAAAACAATCAAGATTTTCAAGGTTTTAACAAGGTTTTTCCAGAAAAAGTATGATTTTTTTTTCAAAGCTCAAAATCAAGAAAAAACACAAGAAAATCAACTTGGTTTTAACAAGGAATCGAGCCAAACGCTCTAATACCAATTGTAGGTCCACCCGGGGGATCGAGTAACCTCTATTCCCTGTTTTCCGACAAACCCGAAAGTGCGGAATCCAAACAGGTAAGTTAAACCAAGTGACGAACACGTAAAACACAAGATTCACCGATTAACACTCCATTGTATTAATCTAGAAAACGGTTACAATACAATGTTTACAAGATGCTCTCATAAACTCTCAGTGTGTGTGTGTTTACAGTGTTCGCTCTCAAATCTATTCAGACTTGTCTAATGTGTTCTGTCTGTTATCTGTGTATATATACTGAAACACTACGACGAAACACATCACAGTCGACGAAACAAGTGTTACGTCGACGAAACACAATAATCATTCATCAAAGTCGACGAAACAGTGTTTTGTTGGTGCACTTGTGTCTGTACTTTGTCTGTATTCGGTCTGTATGTAAACGATGTCCTTGGTAGTCTGTAATTTGACCAAGTCATCTATCCTCCTAGTTTGACTTGGCCAATATGTTGAAAGATGTCTGTCTGTATCGAAGGATAGCCTCGAAGGATATTGTTGATCCTTCGAGGTGCTCGAAAGATATGCTTCGAATATTAGACCTCGAAGGATCATCCTTCGAGGTCAATGCTCATCTTTCGAACATGTTGTGATCGATAGATGATCCTTCGGACCATCTATCGGATCCTTCGAGCAGACCTGCTGTGTTTGGGTATATATACCCATGCAATGTGTTGAGTTCAGCAGACACACAGACAGAAAGATACCGAGAGATAGAGAGTCTTCTTGAGAGCATTCTGTCCGGAACTCACACACACACTTTGAGAGTTTATAGAACATTTCTGTAAACATTGAGCTTGTAACCGAACCCTCATTGCATTAATACAAGTTGTGTTAATCGGTGAACTTGTGTGTTTGTTTCTCTACTTGCTACTAACTCGGTTTGCTTGCTAGCTTGGATTCCGCACTCGCTAGTAGGTTTGTATAACAAGGTTTAGGTTCGTAATCCTCCGCGAAAAGGGACCTACAAGTGGTATCAGAGCCTCGCTCTTTACCTTGTTTAAAACCGGGTTTTTCAAGTTCTTGGTGTGTTTGAACACTAGGTTTAGCACCCGTTTTGGTGGTTTTTCTTGCTTTTCTAAACTGGAAAACGGTTTCTAAACCTTCGGGAGTGTTTAAAGTTGGGTTGGGTAACTTGGAAATTGGTTTTTAAGTGACTTTGTAATTTCCGGTCATATCTCCGGTTGTTATTCCGGTGACTGGTTTTAGGATAAGGTTTCCTTTTTGGGCAAATTATCTTTCAAAATCTTGGTTGGTGGGAAAGTTGTCAGCCTGCCATACTCTTTGCCGAAAGTTGACCTTACCTACCCATCACCTTTCCACCAACCCGTCACATCTGTGTCAGTGTGTCAGTGCACATTCGAAAGATATCCTTCGACTTCGAAAGATATCCTTCGACATCGAAAGACCATCTTTCGATCAAGGAAGGCTCGAAAGATTATCATCCTTCGACCCATCCTTCGAAGTGTGAAACATATCCTTCGATAAAGGAATCTTTTCGAAAGATAAGTGTCCGAAAGATAGGGATTTATCTCGAAAGATAAAGATCTTTCAAGTGTGAATCTTTCGAGATTTTCAATCTTTCGAAGCCATTGCTCGAAAGTCAACAGTGATCTTTCGAACACTGTTGATCATTCGAACAAGTGTGATCCTTCGAAAGACAGATATACGAAAGATAAGGATATTTAACTCGAAAGATAAGGATCTTTCAAAAGAGAATCCTTCGAGTTCTTGAATCTTTCGAAATTATTGTTCAAGACTCAACAGTAATCTTTCGAGTACTGTTGATCCTTCGAACAATAGTTGATCTTTCGATTGTGGTCAGTTTATTGCTAACAAGTTTCTGTGATCTCAGATCTTTCGACCAGGTTTCTTCGGCTGTGTGATCTTTCGGAGTATTCAGTTAGCATTTATTTTGCTCATTAATCATGAATCCGAGTTGGTGGAATCCTGCTCCAGATAGTGGTAAATATACAAGTTCAGGAGTTACTCCTTCATGGTGGGGTACACCGGCTCCTGATAGTGGAAAGTACACGTGTACAAGTCTATCACCATCATGGGCCGAATCTCCAGTATCTACATCTTCACAAGCAAATGCTTTACCATCAAATCAATGGGCATTAGTAACGGGTCAAACTCCGAGTGTACAAAGTATATTATTAAGCGAAAGCGAAACAGGAAGTTTGAATCGACCCCCAAAACTGATGAGTTTGAATGAATATCCAGGATGGGCTGAGAGGTTTAAAACATATGTTCTTGGTCAAAATACGGAACTGTGGATACGTTTCACCACAGATTTCGATCAAGCCATAGAGGTTGCTGCTTCAGAGACTGCGTCATTTGCTGATCTTCCCGAAGATAAAAAGAAAACGTATGATCTGGAAAAGAAAGCATACGCCATTCTCACCTAGGCTTTGAGCAAGGATATTTATCACCAGTTTGTCAGCTTCAAGACAACTAAGAAGTTGTGGGACGGGTTGAAAACAAGAGGAGTAGGGAATGAAGCAACACGTCAGCTGCGTCATGATCTACTCAAGAAAGAATTTGACAGCTTCGCTTGCATGGATAAGGAGTCTCTGGGAGACATGACAAGTCGTTTCTATCACCTGCTTACTGAGTTGAACAATTTTGGAGTTACAACAACTCAAGCAGAGGTGGTAAAGAAATTTGCTGATGCCTTACCTCCTCAATGGAGTAGTTTCTTGGAAATCCTTAAGTATAACGGAGCGTTGAGAACTACAAGTTTTAACGACTTCGTGCAGCTTTTGGAAAACAAGGATCAGGAGGAAACCTTAAAGGCGAAGAGAGTTCCATTGCCACAGAATCCAGAAATGTATTATGGAACTTCCAGCTCTTCGTCTGCAAGAACTGGTTCACATGCTCCAATTCAAACGGCGTTTGTCACAAGCACAGATTGTTTTGGCAATCCAATACAAGTTCCTGTTAAGCCGCCTCCCACCACAGATATATTTGGAAATCCAATCCAACCACCTCCACCTCCTCCTGCTCAACAACAACGTGCATGTTATGGAGGAACATCATCTGCTGATCAACAATCAAAGCCAAATACAGTACAGCTCGACACTTCAAGCTTTTCCAAAGTCAGTGTAGAAGTAGCCAAGGAACACATGGAGCTACTTAACACTATAGTGAGCGCGTACTGTGGGTTGATAGAAGGTCAGATTGGCAACATTAATCTGACACAGGAAGACTATCGGCAGATAGATAAAGAAGAGATGGACTTGATGGATATCAAGTGGGCCTTTGCAAGTGCAGTGAGAAGAGCAAAGGATTGGATGGAAAGTACGGGAATAACCAGCTTGGAAAGTAAGAGAGACACCAAGTATGGGTTCGATAAACAAGCAGTAAGGTGCTTCAACTGTGGTGAACGGGGTCACTTCAAGAGGGAATGTGCAAAGCCAGCACAGCATGGAAACCAGAACCCCTTCAGAAACCAGGGCAACCAGCAGAACCAGAACAGGAATAATGAACGTACATTAGTGCCTGTCAACAATCAAGCAAACCGGGCACTTGTAGTTCAAATGGATGAAGGTTGCGACTGGTCAATCCAGTTTGGTGGTGATGCTCCTAATGGTACAGCTTGCTTTGCTCAAGTTGTGAAGGATGTAGTTAACACCAGTGGTGGAGAATCTTCCGCCAGTGGTGGTGAATCTTCTGAAGATGAAGACTCTTCTGGGTACAGCAGGAGTGTTGATGAAGATTCATCTGGGTCAGACCAGTGGTGGTGAATCTTCTGAAGATGAAGACTCTTCTGGGTACAGCAGGAGTGTTGATGAAGATTCATCTGGGTCAGACGATGAGAATGTGGGTGAGACATCTGGTGTCTCAGTTGATGCTGATATTGATGAACGTTTGGATGAAGCTGCAGCACTAAGTGTTGGAAGATCTGTTCTGATGGATCAAGCTGCTTGTACTTCGTCTTCTCTCCATTCAGCCTTTATGGCTAATGTCGACAGTTCTTCAAGTCAGGTATGTGTCGATGAACCCATTGCTGTAAACTGTGATAACTGTGATAGCTTGCAGGCTAAATGTGTTAAGTTAGAGGCAAACATGTCTGAGTTGCAAGCCAAACATGATGCTTTACAAGTTAGTTTGTTTGACTTGCAAGACAAACATGATTCCTTGAATGATGAGTGGTGTGCATTGCAAAGCAAACACGAGGCTTTGCAAGAAAAATATGATGTGACATTCATCCACAATCAGAAGTTGACTGTGGATCTTTCAAAATGCACAGAAGCCAATATGTTTTATGAAAACCATGAAAAAGAATTTAAGTCAATGATTGAGACATTAAAGAAAGATAAAACTGAATTGACTAAAATGGTTTCCAGAAAACAAACGGACATTAATTTGTACATATCTCGCCTTGAGATGATGCAAAAGGAAATGGCTTGTGTCAAAACAGAAAGTGATGCGATCCAGCTTAAGCTAGACAGCTATTTAAGCTCTAGCTATGTGTTGGATCACATCATTGACGTTCAGAAAGAAAAACGGGATGTCACATGCATAGGTTACAAAAAATGTCCACCGCCAGTCAGACACAATTATGATGCCATGCCTGATGAGGAGGATAGAGTGTTCTTCGAACCATCTGTTCCTCTTGATGTGAAGGAGTTTGCAGCAGGACTCGGATACCAGAAAGAAGTATCCTCAGATTCAAATGTGTCAGCAGATACATCTGTAACTGCTGAACAGAAACAGGATCCTCCAGTTGAGATTGAGGATGCTGATTCTTCAGATGATGAATCTGATGATGCTGCTCCAGCAAAGTCTGATGCGGTAGTCAAAAATGAGGACATACCTCTTGAGAATCACATTCTATGTGATCCCCCTGCCACACCCGCTAAGACTGTTGCAACTGAGTCCTCGTCTGAGAAGGAGTCGGAGAGTGTGACCTTGCTGTACACTTTGGTTGGTGATGATAAAATTTACTCAGACAAAGATTTTCCTATTAAGAACGTTAATCAATCCTTAATCGATAAAGTCTTTGAAAATTCGACAAGTAAGTTTCTGGGGAAGAAAGGACCACATGTTACAGTTACGCAGTGTCCTCCAATCCCAAGGGCTGAAGTTCGAAAACAATTTGGCAACAAGAAATTACCAGCAATGCCAAAACAGCAAAATCACACCAAGCCCAAAGGAAAGGCACCGGCTCAAGTCCAGAAGAAGCCGAATCAAAAGAAGAAGAAAAGTGTTAACTTTGTGAAATCGACGGGAACGGACAAAATTGAAACGTTTGAAAATAAATCTAACTTAGATTTTGTCAAGAAAGCTACTGTTTTGAAAAGAAATGAACAAAACAGTTCGCAGCCTAGTACCTCGGGTTCACAAAGTTCAACATCATCGGCTAAGAGAACACATGATTCTTTGAGGTATGTTGAACGAAGATCATGTTTTGAGTGTGGAACAATTGGGCATATAATTCGAAATTGCCCTTATCTTCATAAGCAAAAAGGAAAGGTTGATGATCCCCGTGGCAAGACTGACCGTAAGCCATCTGTTTCCACAAAACAAGATCCCCGACTTGTAAAAGAAAGGGAGAAGAAGCAGAAACGCCAACAGGTCAAAAGGATTGAAAAAGCAATTAAAACCGATGTGGTTCAAAAACAATCTGTTTCTGTAAAATCAACAAATTCAAAAACTTCAAACTGTAATGAAGTTAAAATTTTAAAGAATGACACTGATAAAACAAAACAGACATGGAAACCTAAATCGGTTACTGAATCAGGGGGACCATCACAATTTACAAATCATCAAAGACAAGAAGTTATTGTCATTGATGAAAATGGAAGACCCAAGACCACAATGGCTTGGGTCCCACTCTCCAACTAATCTCTGAGTGAGTGTGCAGGAAGTTCCAGGAGGAACTATTGATAGTCTTAAAATTGTTGATAGTGGAATGTCCTTGCACAAGATAGGCGACAGAAGAAATTGTTGCCTTTGATGGAGAGAGAGGAAAGAAAAAGAAAATTTGGATGAATGAAGTTGCAAAATTCGACCAAATGAAGAACGTGTCAAAATTTGGTCATTATGGTTTTTGATCGGGTCCACAGGAACGAATGAAGTGAAATGTGTGTCGATGCCTTGGCGTGGATTGAACATCCGCACACCATTTCTGAAAGAGAAAGTCAAAGACCTTCGCTGGTGAAATGTGGAAGACCAGCCGGACCCGGAGGTTTATGAGCTTGTTGCTGTCAAGAGACTTTTCAGTAGTTACAAATTCGACCTTGAAGTCCACACCGGGTGGATATCCAGTTGGGAGAGTGCTTAGACTCCTTGCAATGCACGGAACAGTTGCAGGATACGCCTTTAACTTCTTAATCTCTCCTATACGTGTCGATATTTAAGCTACTTTGTGAATTATTATTATCTCGAACAGCACTCTTTGACCTGACACATTGATCTCGAATATCACCTCACACGTGATTGTTTCTATATGAAACTCATCAATGTTGTCATGGTCCGCACCGCTTACCGACATGCCAACTCATTTTTCCAAAATTTGTTAAATCTTTTCTGATAAAACTTAATTTTGGTAAACGGCATTAAGGTCAAGCACTAGAGTAAACCAACATCGGAAAATCATTTTTGAAAATATCTTTGTGTGTTTTAAATTTATCTTAGTTTGTTGATTTTAGGGGGAGTAAATCCAAAAATCAGAAAATCCAAAAACATCGAAAAATTCAAAAACACAAAAACAATAGAAAATCAAAAATGAGTTTCCTGGCGAGCAAAAGAGAAAGTGATAGTACATCAGTGGTCTATCCAAGCCTCTTTAAACCTTAAATGAAAAACGATAAGCAGCTCTATATAAGATGTATCGGTAGGCTCACAATCATTTTAAAGTGTGCAGGGTGATATAAATCTTAATCGACTGAAGACCAGGTGGGAACCATTCATTGGCATATGGTCTTAGTACCGAAATTTCGTTTGATAGATTGCCGAGGTTCTGAGATATTCGGTCTTTATGCTGCTTATCATCTGGGTATCATGGTTGTATCTTTTACCGAAAAATAACGGGGACGCAAGTCTAGATCTTCCATGATACTATACATACGTGTACATATTACATACTGCATTCGACCTCAATAAGTGATAAACAATCACATGTCCATACAAATAAGTGATAAAATATCACATTTATCCGGGTGTCAAGTTTGTCTCTCTGCTGTACGAAAGTACTGACCTGTTCACGGACTTGCACCTGTGCCCTCATGCATACGAAAATCAAGTTCCTCATCAATAAGTGATTATATCACATAGGACTTGTTTTCAAATCAAAATAAGTGAGTATCTCACAGCTTATACGGTCAAACAGATGATAATCGTTATACTCACCGGTAAGATGAACTCTCGTGCATACCTTGATACGGGAATGTGTCGTGATGTGGATGAACACCGGTCGGTAAGTATAAATCATACATTAACGTATCCTCTAAACATGATTACATCTGATAAGTTGAGCTTAAGTGGACAACAATACCGATAATTGTTATAGGATGCTTATCTTAATGTTAACTAACTGAACAACAAGAGTGTTTTGGCATGACCGTACACTGATATGATTCTCTTACCCTCGAAACTCGCAAAAAGAATGTCTGTATATATTTATTTACTGCTTAACTTTTATTGTGTTTCTTTTAAACAGTTTCGTCGTTTGGTGCATATCAGCACGACATTAGCGGTGATGTCGTTTGATAACACTCAAAGGATATTAAAATTGTTGTCTTTTAATTTCAAAAACACACCTAAAATCTGTGTTTTAATATAAACTTTATAAAAGCCAAAAAGATTTTATTTCTGCTTTATTTTCGATCGTACGATGTTGGAGCTCAAGTCTTCGTTACCTGAAACCTGACTGAAAACCGAACTGACTAAATCTTCATAAACGGTCAAAATATTGCATGTTTGAAAGTTAAGGTCTAAAAATTGACAAATTTAAACTTTCAAACTGTCGGACGGTGTTTGATTATGACATGGTCATTCGTGTGTCATGTGTGTATGTTAACTATATTCCAAGCAGTTGTTCTCATTACGCGTTTAGATTTCTTGCATGTGCAGATTCTAAAGGCTGGGAGAACATAGTCGATGACAAGCTTTGGAATGAAGACACGACGAGAAGGCGCTCAAAAGATGAAGATGATCGAGTTGCCGCTGGCCATCATCAACACCACAAGGATCTCACTTCATAAAGATAAAGTCTTTTCACGAGCATAACTCAAGGGGGAGCTTATGTTAAGGGGGAGTTTGTCAACACACTTCTTACATGATACGGGTAGTTTGTTGATACACTCTCTGCTTTCAAGACGTGAAGACTTTAAAGATCCTCCGACTTTGAAGACTTGAAAGGACATCAGAGTTTTGAGAACTCGAAGACCCAAGACCGTCGAAGTTCGAGACGAGTCTACAACTATAGAAGATAAAGACAAAGCTACAGCCAAGGGGGAGTTTGTTGGTGCACTTGTGTCTGTACTTTGTCTGTATTCGGTCTGTATGTAAACGATGTCCTTGGTAGTCTGTAATTTGACCAAGTCATCTATCCTCCTAGTTTGACTTGGCGAATATGTTGAAAGATGTCTGTCTGTATCGAAGGATAGCCTCGAAGGATATTGTTGATCCTTCGAGGTGCTCGAAAGATATGCTTCGAATATTAGACCTCGAAGGATCATCCTTCGAGGTCAATGCTCATCTTTCGAACATGTTGTGATCGATAGATGATCCTTCGGACCATCTATCGGATCCTTCGAGCAGACCTGCTGTGTTTGGGTATATATACCCATGCAATGTGTTGAGTTCAGCAGACACACAGACAGAAAGATACCGAGAGATAGAGAGTCTTCTTGAGAGCATTCTGTCCGGAACTCACACACACACTTTGAGAGTTTATAGAACATTTCTGTAAACATTGAGCTTGTAACCGAACCCTCATTGCATTAATACAAGTTGTGTTAATCGGTGAACTTGTGTGTTTGTTTCTCTACTTGCTACTAACTCGGTTTGCTTGCTAGCTTGGATTCCGCACTCGCTAGTAGGTTTGTATAACAAGGTTTAGGTTCGTAATCCTCCGCGAAAAGGGACCTACATGTTTCGTCGACATACATGTTGACTAATATAGGGGTCCGGCCCAGTTGAAGTTCTGGCCCAAATGTAATGGCCCAACATTCATTCTGCGTTCAAGTTGATTGGCCCAAGTTTTACGTACATTTTGATACATCAACTTGTGAAGATTAGCCAACTTATGACATCATCATGACATCATCATGATGATGTCATGATGATGTGGCGGCGGGAAACGGCTCGGGGCGCTTCGTGCTTCGCGTGTCGAACTCTGGGGCGCACGACGGAGGAATGTCGTGACATCGGGCTTGAGCCGAACCTAACCGTGTCGAAACCAAGTCAAACCGAGCCGAGTCGGGTCCACACAATGTGTACCAACATTTTTCTCAAGTTAATTTTCTTTTCATTTGTATATGGCATTAATTCTTCTGGGCTCTAATTCTTTATTTGCATGATTTGTCATCCTAAAAACTTTCACTTGTAGGCGACAGTCTCGGAGCTCTGGTATGTAGATAGTCCCTTCGTTCTGATTACATCAAGGCGTTTGCTCTTGATAAGGCTGATGAAATGCTTTCAATGGGATTCAAGGATCAGGTATATATGGTCAAATTACATTTTAATAGGAATAATCAGTGCCTAACAAGTGGTTTTTCTTGTTCCAGATCTATGATATCTTCCGGTTGTTGCCATCAAAGGTTCATGTTGATTTGTTCTCGGCAGCAAACCAAGTTAGGATTCTTGTGAAGCATGATGAACTCACTTTGGAAGGTATTAAAAAGTTCTATTTGAATGTGGAGAAAGAAGACTGGAAGTATGAAACACTCTGTAACCTTTTCGAGACGTTTATGTTTGTCTTTTTAGACATATACGCATGTTAGTTTGTGGTTTAAAAACACTAGAACTTGCGTTATGTATTAATTTTCGAAGTACGGTGAATTTAAAGTAGGTTTTTTTACTCTTTTCTATATATTTTTTTGGTGATTTTTCATGCAATTTTCAGCAAAAAGAAGAAAAAAAAAACAATTTTATACAGTAAATTAAATTTTCCAGTTTTTGTTTAATTTTTTTATAAATACTTTGTTACAAATGCGTTGCAAATTCTTTAAGAAATGGCGTAGGAAATGTGTTACAAATAAATTTCCAACACATATTTTCGCTGCAAACACGTCACAAATCTTATGCAAAAGTAATTAAAGAATCGTAGGAAATGCGTTACAAATTTCCAACACAATATTTCGGTTGCAAATAAGTTGAAATTTGCGTAGTAAATGCGTTGCAAAAAGTTTTCAATGGGGCTTTTTCCAACATTAGGTTTTTGTTACAAATGCGTTGCAAATTCAGATCTGCGACGCATTTGTGACGGAAAAACATGTTGAAAAGTTCCATTTTTCTAGTAGTGATTGTGTTCTGATTTGTGTTAGGATTTATAGAGGGAAAATGGTGAAAACAGAGGCCGGGTACAAAAGTGGTTTTGGGAAAAAGAGTCCGGTTTTCAGGATTAATATGTGTTTTTTGATGTCACCCCTTCAATGCAATGTGTTTTTGATCACCGATTATTTGTTTAGGAGGTGAGGATCATTATAGATGAGGAATATGGTGTATATGAATTGGATTTGTGTAGATGGTTGATAGGATTAAAATCGAATTCTAATTATATGTATCAGATAATTGAGAAAACTAATGTTGTATTTAAGTGTTTGATTTTGATTCCGATTTTCATGTTGATGTTGGTTTTGGTTTTGGTTTGATGTGGAAGGAATGGAAAGTTTTGATATTATGGAAGAATAGACGATTATCTTCCAGATTTTTAGTATAAACAAAGTCACCGTAAATATTCAATAATTTACAATTGTTTATATAAACCCTATGAACGTTTGACGTTGTTGAATGACCAGAGTAACAATGAAATACGTTATGATTGAAAGTAGTTATGGACGTTGAATGCTAGGATTTGTTAGAGTTGTGTAGTTTTGTTCTCATAGGAGTAGCTTTGATCTAGATTTTTAATTAATACTTTCTTTAGAGAACTAAGAGTTGTATGTATTCTTGTGCTTTTCAATTTTTTTTCCCAAGTGAAGACCCATTCGTTTTTCCATAAAAAAATGAGAGAATTGAGATCAACACTTTCCATTTTTTTGTTCCTTCTTTTATGCTGAATTATACACTTTACATGTTGTTTTAATGTGGCCCTGCTTGTTTTTATTTCTGTTGAATAATGTGTACGCTTGTTCTGGTTAAAGAGGTTAAAATATATACTTATTTTTTCCAGCTTAATAAATTTTTTTTTCTATGTGATCTTAACACCTTGACTTGGGACAACGTAAGTCTAATGGGCTTTTATAAAGCCAACTTGAGTGACCATGCTGATGTATTTTGTTAGTATATCAGCTAGAGTATGTCAAACCATTCTATGGCAAATTCTTTCATGATACAAAGCTGGTGTTATTTTGACCGCTCCATTGAGTAAGTGGGAGGTATTCTCTAACAATTCGAGCAAGGATAAGAGTTCTAGAAAAACTAATAAGCTCAAATACCATGCTAAGAAAGATAAGTATCTTGTCAAACAGAGAGATGAATTCAGAAAGGCAAACTGAATCAAAAGGTGAAAAACAAAATTCTCCTGAGCTTGATCGATTGATTGACGATGATGTGGCAATTCTTGCTGGTGAGTATGTGATGTAAAAGAGAGAGCCAGCAACAACACATGCTGATTTAGTGTATGTTCATGAATCCGGACCGAAACCATAATTAGTGAGTGATTATGTTCAAGACAGGAGAGATTAGAGACAAATAAACAACTTCTTTGCATTAATCCCGTTGTATAACATTACAAAGCGGCCCGATTATAAGATAATCGAACAATACCAAAGGAGTATACATCCGGGGAGAGACCAAGTGGTGATCTCTCCCCCAAACACTAAGACTTTCCACTAAACTCTCTGCACTCTCACAAAGAGCTCTCTCTCTCTCTCTCTCTCTCTCTCTCTCTCTCTCTCTCTCTCTCATTTGCAAATGAACCAAAGGGTTGCTATTTATAGCCACACCCCTTTGTCTTGCAAACACACACGGTCAAACAAATAACCCTCTCGTTTGACCACTTCAAACGAGCGGGTGAATACACGTTCGTTTGACCGTTACACTAACTATTACATAATCAGCATAAAATAATACTAATTTATTCGAACAACATCGGACACGAAAACTGCACCAACAAATTCCCCCTTGTCCGTTGCTGCCGAATGCTGAAAATGCAAATGCAATCGATATTCAGTCAAATATTTGTTGATGTCATCTTCTCTATGTTAACAAATTCCCCCTTGACCCATGATCCAGGTAAGTAGTATCTTCACTTGAATCTTCATACCAAACCCTTGAAGCTTTTCATATAGCATTTCCCCCTCAAAGTACGTGTATCTGGTTGGGTGTTGTGCAATTTCCTCGCAAGGCTAAATTGACCGATCTTCCGCTAATCTTCCAATACTCCAACTCCAACTGGCATTTGATAAGGGTTCCATTCTTTAAAACTGCATCAAGTCTTGATCTTGTCATAAGAGCTCCATTTCATTCAAGCATACTACATAGGTAGAGATTTCTGGTGAACTGTCTTCTGTAAACCATCTTTGTGGAATCGACCAAGTAATACACTTTGATCTTCAGCATCAACACTCAGGAAGTCAGCTAGACCGAGTATATCACTTGCAAGCTCAACCAGCATGCTTAGTTGAACTACATCCAGATCTCACTGTCTCGCCTTTGTGAAGTTGACCAAGTAATGCACTACGGATTTTCAGCATCAGTACTCAGGATGTCAGCTTGACCAAGTACATTGTTTGCAAACTCAACGAATTGAATTACACCCAGATCCCTGTAAATTCTCATAAAGATTCCCCAGGTCTTCAGTGAACAACGCTTTGAAACTACTGTAGACTTTAGAAACCTGTATGTTTCCATGCAAAATTAAAATCCTCAAATATGTGTCTATGCAAAACATTCCTCGCAGAACCTTTGGTATCACTAGAAAAACACAAACTCCACCACCTGTGATTGCGTTTAGAAATTTACCGAAGAAATTCCAGAACATATGAAAATTTTTATCCCCCCACTTCTTTGGTAAAATCTCCAAACCTTAACAAATTCCCTCCTCTGAGCGGAACTGTCGTCAACTTCACTAAACAAATTCTCTCTACTGAGCAGAATCTGTTAAACATTCACGGTTTTTCTAAAAATCACCAAAGAAACTTTCTTCTTTACATATTCTAGTTGATAATGAAAGTCCCCTAGCCCTGTAGGATCCGACTTGTATCCCCCCAAAGTTCTGCTAACACCTAATCTAAAAGCTTCCATCATAGGCATAACTCTTCGACTTTGTGAACTCGTTAGGACCGGTCTTGGCTCTCTAGGTTCCTCCAATCGTTACCAAATGCGAGAATATGACAATAAACAAAATTCTTTCGAGCATTTACGCACATCGATAACAAAAACAAATTTTCACATGCGGAAGAAAATATACCGTTTTTGGCCCATAATAGTCGCGTCACCAATTTTGACATTTGCATCGGTAACCGTGACTACCCCATGTTTAAGAAAAATCAAGTTTTCATCATGCCTTCATCATCCCGCGCGCTTCCGAACCCGTACGAATTTGACGTTGAAAATTAACTCAAATATCTTTCGCGAACACCAGACCCCACTTAGCAACTCACGAATAGAGACGGGTCTACGACTCCATGTCTCATCATTGTCAACACTCAAGAATAATAGGCCCAATAAACTGTTTTGTCATTTCCTTAAACCTAAACTTCAAGTGAAACTTCAGCAGCGACCTTACTCCTTTAACCCTACGAAAATATTCTCCATACAAATCGAAAACCCAGTTGTGAGCATGTCAGGGCAAGCCCATGAATAACATTCTCATCAATCATCTGAGACTTCCATGCGTGGCCCATTAAAATACTTTTAACACCAATTACTTATGGACCGACTAGGAAGTTTATGGGCCACATGGAGATCAAGGGCCACTAAATATGACAAGTAATTAAATAAACTTTTTTAACCCACGAAGACCTACTGGCCCACGAACACTACAAGTCTAGGGCCACTAACTTAGGCCGACAAACACTAAAGTACGAAGACTTATTGATTCTTCGTTGTTTGAATAAATCAATCTTTTTACTGTTTGGTCCCACGAAAACCTGAAGTGTTGAAAGTCCACGAAGACCTGAAAGTGCGTCAGTGGATTTGAGTCTTCGTCCACAAGAAGGAGTCTTTGTCGCTTATGCATTCTTCGTCACAAGGATTCTTCGTCGACATCAATCCTTGACGAACAATGGAGTCTTTGACAAAGGAGACTCTTCGTCACAATGGAGTTGGACGAACAATGGAGGCTTTGTGACTAAGAGTGTTTGTCACCTGAGGAGTCTTCATGGATATCAGTGAGTCTTCGCCGGAATAGACATGGACGGACATTGAGGCAGTTTTCGTCGCATCAGGGATTCTTCGTCATCATTTTCGACGAACAGTGGAGTCTTCGGCAAAGAAGACTCTTCGTAATAAATGGGGTCTTCATGGGGAGAGACTCTTCGTCCAATAAGGAGTCTTCGTTGGGGAGTCTTCGCCAAGGAGGGGTTCTTCGCTGGTCACTTTTGGGTCCAGATCTGAAGAAACCCTATCTTCTCTTAACAGCCGCCACCAGACATCAAGAACACAACAAATTATTTACTTGCAAATCAGATGAAAAGGCTTCAAAACAAGATGAAAAACTTGATTTTCTGGTGTTAAACAACAAACTCAACCTTCGGTAAGAACCGATTCACTTCAGATCTGTATATCTTGGTCCAAATCCGGGTTTTCTTCATGGTTCCACTGGTTCCACTATTTTACATCTTGAACAAAAATCACAAACATCACAGATCTAGAGCACATGTGACTTAGCAAACTGTTAGATTCACTAAATCGGGCACCATGGCTCTGATACCAATTGTAGGTTCATGAATCCAGACCGAAACCGTGATTAGTGAGTGATTATGTTCAAGACAGGAGAGATTAGAGACAAATAAACAACTTCTTTGTATTAATCCGGTTGTATAACATTACAAAGCGGCCCGATTACAAGATAATCGAACAATACCAAAGGAGTATACATCCGTGGAGAGACCAAGTGGTGATCTCTCCGACAAACCCTAAGACTTTCCACTAAACTCTCTACACTCTCACAAATAGCTCTCTCTCTCTCTCTCTCTCTCTCATTTGCAAATGAACCAAAGGGTTGCTATTTATAGCCACACCCCTTTGTCTTGCAAACATACACGGTCAAACAAATAACCCTCTCATTTGACCACTTCAAACGAACGGGTCAATACACGTTCGTTTGACCGTTTCACTAACTATTACATAATCAGCATAAAATAAAACTTATCTATTCGAAGAGCATTGGACACAAAAACCGCACCAACATTTAGCTTCAAAGATTCAACTGGAAAAGGTACAAGTATGATAGACACATGTATTGTCCTTGAATTTGGAGACCATGCTTTTCAGACCATCAAGGACCTGGTTGATGATGTTGATGACAAGAGATGGTGGACAGAAGGGCAAGTTCTGGTTCTAATGTTTGATAAACTAACGGAAACGAGTACCACGTTTTAAATTGTCGTCTCGCAGCGTCGCGCGGGTTTTCGACTAGTGTGTATATATATATATATATATATATATATATATATATATATATGTAGAGGGAGAGAGAGAGAAAGTGTAAAATACAATAGCCCTTAACGTGCGACCAGTACGCGACAAAAAAATAACATGCGTAATTGTTGATACAACATGGTGATTAGTGTTCATTTCAATTAGCCTAGGATTAATCAATTTCATCCAATTCATCGAATTAGCCTAGGATTGATCAGTTTCAGTTCAAATTGGCCATTGTTCGGTCAATTTCATCGAATTGTGTTCAAACTCATCTTTGATTTTGAAAATTGTCATAAAAAATGACGACTCAAACAATGATCGTAGAACAGAGGATGCAAGTCCATGACAAAGCTTTGATTCGATTGGAGTCAGAGGGCGGTAACAAAGGTTTCAGATCGTATAACAGCGGAAGCATAAGTTAAACAGTTCAAACAAAAGTTTAAAGTTCATGATTATTATAGACAGAACCAACACAGTTAACACGACCACTACACTCCCAAGCTGCAAGCTCCTGCTATCACTGAGTACCTACAAAGCATGCAGTAGGGTATCAACATAAAGTTGGCGAGTTCACGAGTCGTCCAGTTTTAATTCCCTAAAACTTGTGTTTGTGTTAAGTTACTCATTTATATCATGCCATGGGGAGCTACCCCATATGTAAGTTACTAAACTTCATAATACCGAATACTTTGTGACCTCTTGTTTTGTCATTGCCCCGTTTATCAATGTCTATCATCATTGACGGTTTACCAATGTCTATCATCATGATCGATCCTCTCCAGGCATGGTGTGAGGTTGGTGAAACCTAAATAGCGCTATCAACTAATAACCCGTTCGCCAGGCCCCGACTACTAATCGGTATAGAAAGTAGGGACTTCGTGATAGAGTTTCGTTTAGTACACTTGTTGCATCTAATATAAATAGTAATTAACCGTATTCCAAACCAGGAATAGTAAGCAATCCCAAACCTAGGAAAGTGTCGTTTGTTCCGTTTCCCAAGCACCGGGAACGCGTGATTTTAGTAAAGTGTGTGAACTCACCTTGGTTTGTTCGGTAGGTTATTTACTTGTTCAAAACAACTTTGTTCAATCACATCCTATTATAGTTACCATGTCCAATTAGATTCGTATACAAGAATTCATGTATTCATGCATGTAATTACACAAGTATCATATAAAACATACGGATCTCATACAGTTTCATATAATCAGCCCAACATTTAAACAGTAACTCAACGGCCCAAGGTATAACTTGGATTGTGCGGGCCAAACAGTTTAAAGCCTATTATAAGAGTGTGTGATTGGTATATAAGTGTGCGGCCTGATGATTATTTAGTCAAGCAATCCAGTGTGCGGCCCAAGAGTGTGTGTGGCCCACCAGCAAGTATGCAGCCTGCTTGCTGGTGTGCGGTCATGCAATCCCTGGCTGCACTAGGTGTTTTATGGGTTGTACAATACTGTTTGGTTCTCATAGTTTGCGAACCCGCATGAATCAGTGATACATTATGCATCAGGGTTTGTACAAGAGGGGTGTGCGGTTTCTGGTGTGCGACTTTGCACCACCTCCTTGTACGTTATGCAGCAGCATTTGCACCATCACAGTGTATGACCACTGTTGATTGTGCGGTGTCTTATGAATGAGTTGTTCCTTATGCAACGTGTGTTGTACCCCTTTATGGGTGTGCGGTATCACTCATTCCAAACAGCAATGTGTTCCAGATTTTTGGATTAAAACAAATAAGACAAATTAACATTCCATGTTCTTAGGTGATGCGGGTCCAAGTGTAGAGGAGCCGGCCATCTTGTATTTGGAGGCCCAAGATCGTGTGACAAAAGGGGCTTCACTAAAATGGTTCTAACTTGGGCTACGGGGTCCCTTTTAGGCGTGCGACCAGGCGAAACTATCATGAGAGCGAGCTCCATCTTGCTGCAAATGGCCTATGGCGGCTTGGGTCATCGTCCGGGCTAAAAAACTCTTATTTCTATTAGTTATTTACCTTTTTATGTTTTTTGAAGTGTTTTGGGCATTTTGTTTTTGGGCTTGTGTTTGGCCCATGGCCTTTTTGTGGCCCATTTTGAATTTATGTCATTATTTATATGTTTCTCTTGTAAGTTGAAAGATCAGACATCAATTTTGAATTTACTCAATTTTCACTTCAAATTTTGTGCCCTCTGGGTTGAATTTTGGGGGTTTGGGGAAGATCAACATGGGTATTCGCAGAATCAATGTGTTTTGCTCTTCATTACAGTAACACACGATACATCACTAGGGTTCAAGCCTCAATCAATCAAAACACATACTTTCAGGAATTTCTGAATTCAAGTTTTGTCAATCATTCTATCCGGTAATCAGATTAATCCTATTAATTCATGAATGACATATTTAATCATTTTTCATTCCACAAGATCATCCACACAAAAATCCCCTAAGCAATTATCAGTACAACTATCTTAGCCACACTAAAACATCTTTCATCATTCTATCAAGAACAAGTCATGGTTTCGTGAATCAAAATGCCTTCTTCCATCTAACATCTTTTCATATCATAAATTCACCAAGGACATGATTATAAGCCCCAATGATTTAACAGTTCATCACAAATCTCCTTTATGTCCATTTCAAAACCCGTTTATGAAGTGTTGCACCTTTGTCTAAAACATCAAGCATATAATTAGAAATTATGCAATTAGATCTATGAATTTCTTAACATTTCTAGTTGAGTTTATCATGCTCCTAATCCACATTTGATCATTGTGACAAATCATATCATTCATGAATCATCAAACAATCACACAAAAATTCACCATGTATAGTTACTCAAATAAGATTAGTACACTAAGCAAAGGACGTAAGGCACGAGAGTGTGAAAAAATAATGAAGATAAAGCTTCCAAGCAACAGTCCCTAGTTGTCTCGAAGGTTGATGATGCTGCCGTCGGAACAAAAGAGAAGGAAGGGTTTTGATTTGTTTTTAAGGTTTTTCTTGAGAGAGAAAGTAGGAGATAGAGAGAGAGAATGTTCTAGATTCAGCCGCCAATGATTAGGAGAACTATCCTTCTAGGGTTTGCTACCCTCACATATTTATATTCATGGGAATGTGCCGCATGCCCCACAAGACTGTGCGGTCCATTCATTAGGGTTAGAGTGGTGTGTGGCCATGGGAGTGTACGAGTGTATTGTACGGATCATTATACATATAAGATAATACTATCAATCACACATAATTCATATAATCCACACAACAGTTATCAAATAAGTTTCATTCATTAATTTCACATAATTATAGCAAACAAGAAACGTGTAGGAAAACCAGAAGTGTCATATTATCCCCATGTTCGAAGAAATTCTGAGATACTAGGTCGTTATATCTGATTATTATTTGAGGTATTATACTTAGTCTTCTGATTTTACATCGGCAATGGCCTAGACCTCGTGTAATACTTTGCTAAGCGCTTCGTTTGTGCGCAAACCCTCCAGGTGGATTTCTTTTCTGCCTAATAGCCAACACTGAATGATCTGTTCAAAGCTTGTCACCACCAGGTGAACAACTGAAAAATATGTGTTACCGTTGGGTACATAAAACTGAAAAAGAAATGCCAAAGTGCGGCAAAAGATACCAAACTGTAGGTACACCACCTAATTTCGAGCCTTCGTCTCTCTGTCGGTGTGGTGGCACTAACCTGAGCTCTCAAGGTTTCGCAATTTTAGCCGGATATAGATAATATATACTTGGATATACTCACCTGTAAGATGTAATTTTTGGTAGTCTTGATACGGGAGTATATTCTGAGGTGGGTAACACAGTTACATCAGTTAATAAGACACTTAAATGCATATCTCGAAAATAGTGTTCGAACACATGCTAAAGGTTAATTGGACAAGTATATCGTTAAACATCTTGAACTGTCATTATCATTCTTTGTGCTTAAACTCGTTAAATGGATACTGACTGTGATAGATTTTGACAGATAAGCCGATATGATCTTCTTGTCTGTGTTTTCACAAAAATATAATGCTTGTAAATATCTTCGTTTTCATTTCCGTTTCGAATATTGAAAAATTACAAAAAGTTTGGTGTGTTTTGATATAAAGTTTGAAAAATACAAAAAAAAATTTATTTCTCATTTCAATGAGTGGGCTTTATATTTTTAACCATACTCAAAAAAAGGTTTTACAATATTTAAAACGGGTTAAAAACCATCCGGTGAGGTAATTTAAAATAAGTATTTTAATAAAAGCATTTGGTCTTGCTAAGTTGTTCTAAGTGTATGGTGTCCGTGTGGGAAATGTTTGTTCCAAGTGGTTTGATATCTTTCTATGTATGAATTACTTAGAAAGTTTCTAAACATTTATGGTTTAGGTCTGAACGTTCTAATATGTTTAAATGAAGTTTTGAGTTTGACAAGCTATTTTAGATTATTTGAATGAAGACAAGAAGCTCGCTTTACAGTGTACTCGAGTTGTTCGATGCTGTGTGAAGAACAAGGCCGGAGCGGGAAACGGCTTCTTGAAGATGTGTTGATGATAAAAGCTAGATGCTGCTACTCGGAGATCCCACATGTATAAGGGGGAGACTGTAAATGTGACAACCCGAGCTTTCAAGGTTAGAATCGCCTAATCCCGTAACACTTGACTCGTATCGATACACTTCATATTTCGTTCTACGCTGTAATTAGGTGTGTGTTATGTGAGATGGACAAACGTGATTTGATTGTGTATGGTTGTTATTTTGTTAAAGTGATAGATGTTAGGTGGGTGTATTTTATAAATTCCGACCACAAGCTAATCCGGGTCACACACCTCCACTTCATTCACACACACCCGCACCCTTGTGTCTATCGATGGGTATGTTTGTCATTTTTGTGATTCACATACTTGGTTAGCTTTGATTGTGTACTATGAACTATCTTAATTGTGATGGTTTGGAGGTTCTGTGATTTTGTGGAATGTTACCATGAAATCGGAAGTCACATTAATATCTAATTGATGGGTTAGGGTTCATGTTAAAATTGGTGAATACAATTAAATGATGAATCTGACTCTATAACTTGATCTTAATGTTGGTACCCTAGAGTTGTTCATGCACAAATTATTGGTGATTATCTTGAACAATCCAAGACCACAACTACTAAATGTTATGCATAAGTTAGATTGGAATGATGATTGAATGTTCATTGTTCATTGTAATTGTGGTAATAATGGATATGAGTTGATTTCGAATGTTGATAACGAAACTGTTAAGGAAGAATTAAAGTTTGTAGATTTAATGTTTATAACTGATTAGCTCGGGTTTGTGGGGTGTTTTACGGGAAAGACAGAAGTGTTTGACTGGGGTCAATCGCACACAAGTGAGCCCCGCACACTCCATCCCACATGCACGTCTGATCGCACATTAACGTGGGATGTGGAGTGATGTGGGCCGGGCCATACATGGATCGCACAAATAAAACACGTTGCACACTCATGTCCTGATCGCACACTTGGATAAGGTCGCACACTTCTAGTTGGGCCGATGGTATTGGGCCGTACACAACACCAATGGGCTGTAGGCCTTTTCACACATACAATCTGAACTGTACGAATATAATTGGGTCGCACACTTATCTGAGCTTTATGTTTCTTGAATCGCACACAGTGAATAAACTGCCATGCTATGTGCTTAAATGTTTGTAGAAGGTATGTGGTGGAAATTACTAGTTAAGATGTGTTAGAAAGTTGATATGTATTGTTTGTATGATACTTGCTTAATGTGTGCAAAAATAATGTCATTTAAGTGAATGCGAAACTGACTGTCATTGGTAACCACATTAGGGTTTGGTTGACCAACTTGGAACAAGTAACATAACATACCGAGCAATCTAAGGTGAGTTCACTACACTCTTTACAAGCATGCGTCCAGTGGGGACAAACGAACAAACGAACAAACATTTCATCCCTGTAGGCGATACTTTACAAACCCATATCCTTGTAGGAGATATGAGGCAGATTTCAGTTATTGTTGATGTTGGATAATACACTCACTTCTATCACTCAAGTCCCATCTTACTACCGAACTAGTTACTTGTAGGGCAACGAGGTTATTAGTTGATAGCACTATTAGGTTTGGCACACTCACGACGTACCTGGATAGGACGAGCATGAACTAATGACCTTAACCACATGACCTATGTTTGATAGAGCATTGGGGAAGGGCAAACAACAGCCTTCTTGCGGTGTCAAGTTATTATCAACACGTCTTAAAACTAAACACTTTGTAACCAAACGTTTTGCAAAACTGTGAACTCGCCAGCGTTAGCCTGTTTTGCTAACGCTGATACACTTTTTCTGCATGCTTGTAGGTCGATAGGTACATCTATGTGGAACTTGCTGTCTGGGATGTTGGAGTTGTCATGGGTCGAGATACATCAAAACACGAAACCGGACTAAATGGTTACATACATCTGGGCTTGGAATTAATTAGTATGGAATATTGCTTCCGCTAAACACGTTTAGTTATAATTAATGTTTTGTTATACTTTATTTTATTGAATGAAAACTTTTATTTAAATCTTGTTATGAGTTCAATGTGATTGGTGGCTAGATCCTGGCACGTCACACGCCTCGCGGGGGTTTCCGCTTGTGGTATTTTTGGGGGTGTGACAGTTTGGTATCAGAGCCACTGGTTATAACTAGTGTACACTTACGTATTACATTGCATGTGATTGCACACTTAGCACTACAATATGAAGTCATGTGTTACTTGCCTATGTTATGTGATTGATAGCGTGACATTTCCTCTAGACTTTCGTGATCCATGTTTTGTGATGTCTTTTGTCTTGCTATTCGAATCTGAGGAACCTTTTAGCACGAGTTAAGAGGAGCTGAGATAAACACGCAAATCATATTATCATTATGTGTGCACACATAATAATAATGCGAGGTGCATGTGAGTCCCAGTGAGGCTTAACAAGTGTAGAGGGGGTTCTGTTCCATTATCCGACCTAAAGAGAAACACAACATTCTATAGGAGTCATAGCGATGATTGCCTCCTATTCAAACTTAATCCTTTCACTTCCCTCTCAATCCTTACAAATCTCGAAGATATTGAGTGTTACTCGAAAACTTATCCGAACATTTGGAAAACTGATTAAGAATGTTAGGTGTTAGTGCCAACGTCTCAGAATTAGTTATTGAATCTTCGAATGCATAGTCTATGCTTTCCTCACTTTTCTCGTTCTCTTGAACTCAAAAATGGGCGCCTTAGATCAAGAAGTATGGTCACCTCTATAAATCTCAAACAACTTATTGCGCATTATGCATTTGGCTCATAAGATAGGTGGACAAGAAGTTGGATGTGGTGCATCATCGAACATAGTATCATGACGGCTCTGATTACTAACAGCGAACGCAAGTAGAGTGACGTCAACCGAGTCTCAAACCCTAGTCAGCAACCTTAGGGAGTCGACTATTACCAATCAATCGGGGCATAAACTTTGGCAATCGACCGGAGTATGGGATGTGTAATTACTAGCGCCATCGGCAATACCCTAGGACGTGTCAAGAAATGTGAAAAGGTGAACCGTTTTTGGTGAAAGATCACAGGGCTCTGTTTACAAAGCAACAACATCAGAGGCAACAACCATGGCAACAACAAGCTACTTGTAATCGTTACCTTCTACTTGGGAACGAGGGTGACTTCGACAAGGAATGGCTGTTGTTAAGTCAAGGCACCAACAACCATGGGAACAATAATAGTACTGGGAATCCTTGTAACAATGACAACAACGGTGGAAGTCATGCTCGAGGAAGAGCATTTAATATTGGCGTGGGTGACGCCAGATTTGTTAGCAACATAGTGATCTGTACGTTTTTGTGATTAATCTCTTCGCCTCTATTCTGTTCAACCCCGACACCTCTTGAGACCAGATACGTTGTAGAATTGGCTAATTGCAAGTTAATTGAAGCCTCACACGTTCACGTAGGGTGCAAAATTGATCTCTTGAGTCAAGTGTATGACATTGACCTTCTTCCTGTTACTCTTGGTAGCTTCTATATAGCTATGGGTATGGATTAGTTGTTCAAACATCGAGCGGAAAGTCTTCGTAAAAAGAAAAATTGCATGTATACCTCTCCGTGGTGGAGATTCACTGACTGTTAGTATCATCTCAGCTATGAACACCCAGAAGTGTGTATAGAAGGATTATCCTGCTATTCTAGCGCCCGTTACCAATACTCAGCCCAAAGAAAGGAGAACTGAGGATCTACCAGTTGTTCGTGATTTTGCTGATGTGTTTCCCGAAAACTTCTAGGTTTACCTCCACATCGTCAAGTGGAATATCAGATTGATCTCACATCAAAAGCAGCCCTGATTTCTCGTACTCCTTATCGTCTTGCACCAGGAGAGTTGTAACAACTGTCTAATTAACCTTAGGAACTGTTGGACAGGGGTTTTATCCGATCTAGTTCTTCGCCATAGGGAGCCCCACTCCTATTGTGGAGAGGAAACACAGGTCCTTCCGTACGTGTAGCGACTACCGTGGACTCAACAAGGTGACGGTCAAGAACCGTTTTCCTCTACCTCGCATCGACGATCTGTTTGACCATCTGCTAGGGTCAAGCTTCTATTAAAAAATCGACATAGGGTCGGGCTATCATCAGATGTGAGTCTGGGTGGAGGATGTTCCTAAAATAGCCTTCCGAACACGGTACGACCATTACGGGTTTCTTGTCATTCCATTCGAGTTGACCAACGCACCAGCATGTTTATGGATCTCATGAACCGTGTGTGTAAACCATGTCTCGACGACTTTGTCACTCATGTTTATCGACGACATTTTGGTCTACCCTAAGAGTAAGGAGGACCACGAGCGGCACTTGTTTCTTATCTTGGAGCTCCTAAGAAAGGAGCAGCTTTACGCAAAAATTCACTAAGTGTGACTTACGGATTCGAGAAGTACACTTCCTTGGTCACATAGTGAATGAATTGGGAATACACGTGGATCCTGGTAGAATCGATTATATAAGAAACTGGTCGGCATCGAAGAATCCTTCAGGGGTGCGGCAATTTCTTGATCTCGCTAGGTACTGCCGCAGATTCATCAAGGGATTTTCGAAGATCGCTTTAACACAGAAGGGTGTTGTATGTTCGTGGGGGAACAAAATGGGAGAACGTCTTTCAGCATTTGAAACCAAACTCGGCAATGCACTGAATATTGTCCTTAACCAATGGTACAGGTTATTTTGTGGTGTACTGTGTTGTTTCGATTCAGGGTCTCGGTTGCGTGCTGATGCAACACAGGAAAATGATAGCTTACGCTCCTTGATCGTTGAAGATCTATGAGAGGAATTACACGACTCACGACTTGGAGTTGGGAGCCGTGGTCTTCGCGTTGAAACTCTGGAGGCATTACTTGTACGGTATTAAATGAACTATTTATACCGACCACAAGAGCCTCTAGCATATCTCTGACAAGGAGGAGTTGAACACGTGACGACGTCGCTCGGTGAAACTCTTTAACGATTACGACTGTGAAATTAAGTATCAACTGGGAAGAGCCAACGTTGTAGTTAAAATCAAGGAAACCAAACTTAAATGTGTACGAGCCTTGCATCTCATCATTCACTTCAATTTGCCTGACCAGATTCGTTCTGCCTAAACTGAAGCATTGAAGGAGAAAAATCTTAGGGCTGAAGCCATGCGAGGTATAGAGAAGCAGCTTGTAACGAAATCGGACAGTTCGCTATTCCATGGAGCGAATATGGATCCCTTTATACGATAACCTAAGGGAGCTTGTGTTGGACGAAGCACACAAGTCCTGATACTCTATTCGTCCAGATTCTGAAAAGATATATGAGGATCTAAAAGTCATGTATTGGTGGCTGGGCATGAAGGCCCACCTAGCTACTTATGTGAGCAAATGCTTGACTTGTGCGAAAGTCAAGATGGAATACCAAAATCCATCCAGTTTGTTCCAACAACCAAAAATACCCATGTGGAAATGGGAACAGATTGCCACGGAGTTTCGGCACTAGTCTACCTGTAACTCAAAACGGAAACGATACCATTCGGGTGATTGTTGATCGTCTATACTGCATATACTTGAAAGAAGTGGTCTCTACACACGGAGTTCCAACTTCTATTATCACCCTCAGACAGATGGTCGAAGTGAGCGAACCATCCAAACACTTGAAGACATGCTGCAAGCATGTGCGATCGATTTTGGGTAAGGGTTGGGGAAGGCACTTGCCATTGGTAGAGTTTTCCTACAACCACAATTACCATTCTAGTATCCAGACATCCCCGTTCGAGGCATTGTACGGGCGGAAATGCCGATCCCCTCTTTGTTGGGCTAAAGTGGGTGATAGCCAAATTACGGGTCCAAAACATGTACTTGAAACCTCTGAGAAGGTTGTCCAGATCAGAAAGCGTACAGCGGCAGCGCGTGATCGCCAGAAAAGCTACGCTGAAAAGCGTAGGAAACCCTTGGAGTTCGCTATGGGCGATCGTGCTATGTTGAAGGTTTCACCCTGGAAGGGTACGGTGCGTTTTGGGAAGCGCAACAAGCCTAATCCACGTCACGTTGGGCCATTTAAAATTTTGGAAAGGATCGGTAGAGTGGCTTACAAACTCGAGTTACCCAATGAATTGGGTAAGTCCACGATGTCTTTCATGTCTCAAATCTAAAGAAGTGTTTGTCCGATGAAACACTTTTAGTACCGTTCAAAAGCCGAAGATCTATGAAAATTTACAATTTGTCGAGGGACCTATCGAAATCATGCACCAGGAAGTTAGGATCCGTGAGCATAGCCGAATTACGATCATGAGAGTTCGTTCGAACTCAAGATGTGGACCTGAATTCACGTGGGAACGCGAGGACCTTATGAAGCTCAAGTATCTCCACTTGTTCAAAACTGCAGACTCAAATCCTGATGCAACTTCCCTTTCAAGTTGGGGTGATGTGGCACTCGAGGAAAATCCACAGTCATCCTGATTCGTCACTTCACTTTTATTAGACTGCTTATCAAATTTCGTCATGAAATTTCTTTCAAGTTGGGGATGATGTGACAACCCGAACTTTCAAGGTCAGAATCGCCTAATCTCGTAACACTTAACTTGTATCGTTACTCTTCATGTTCCATTCTACGCTTAATTAGGTGTGTGTTATGTGAGATGGACAAACGTGATTTGATTGTGTATGATTGTTATTTTGTTAAAGTGCTAGATGTTAGGTGGTTGTATATTATAAATTCCGTCCATACGCTAATCCGGGTCGCACACCTCCCCTTCAGTCGCACGCGCCCGTACCCTTGTGTCTCTTTGGGCTCTCGGCTCGGTAGTTCTCAGCCCAAACCAAGCCCACCCCATCTCCTCCTTTTCCTTGTATGCGTGAATGCATGTAGAGGGTCACACAACCTCTTTCAAAACAATTGCAAACCCTAAAGATCCCCTCCCACTTCGACGACAGCTCTCCTCACTGAAACTCTTCGATTGGGAGCATCATCTACCTTAGTCGCTTGGAAGCATCATCTACCTTGGTCGCTATTATTCTACCTCTATCGATCGGTATGTTTGTCATTTTTGTGATTCACATACTTTGTTAGCTTTGATTGTGTACTATGAACTATCTTGATTGTGATGGTGTGGAATGTTATTGACCTGTACGAATAGCATACAATTTAGCGTTTAGTCTATTGTTTGAGTGATGTTAAATAGAATGAAGGAATGTGGTAATTAACTTCATTGTATGATGTTAGGAGGACTGATATGAATCGATTTGGATGCTAATGATTACCACGAAATCGGAAGTCACTTATAATGTCTAATTGATGGGTTAGGGTTTGTGTTAAAATTGGTGAATATAATTAAATGATGAATACAATTAAATGATGAATCTGGCTCTATAACTTGATCTTAATGTTGGTACCCTAGAGTTGTTCATGAGCAAATTATTGGTGATTATCTTGAATAAACCATGACCTTAGCTACTAAATGTTATGCATAAGTTAGATTGGAATGATGATTGAATGTTCATTGTAATTGTGGTAATAATGGATATGAGTTGATTTCGAATGTTGATAATGCAACTGTTAAGGAAGAATTAAAGTTCGTGGATTTAATGTTTATAACTAATTGGCTCGGGTTAGTGGGGTGTTTTACGGGAAAGACGGAAGTGTTTGACTGGGGTCAATCGCACACTGGTGAGCCTCGCACACTCAGTCCCACGTGCACGTCCCAAACCGCACATCCTTGCACTGTGCGTAAACTAGGCATGTTGCACACCAGAGTTGTGGTCGCACACTTCTGTCCGATCACACATTAACGTAGGCTATGGAGTGATGTGGGCCGGGCCATACATGGATCACACAAATAAAACACGTCACACACTCATGTCCTGATCGCACACTTGCTTAAGGTCGCACACTTCAAGTTGAGCTGGTGGTATTGGGCCGTACACAACACCAATGGGCTGCAGACCTTTTCACACATACAATCTGAACTGTACGAATATAATCAGGCCACACACTTATCTGAGCTTTATGTTTCTTGAATCGCACACTATGAATAAACTGCCATGCTATGTGCTTAAATGTTAGTAGAAGGTATGTGGTGGAAATTACTAGTTAAGATGTGTTAGAAAGTTGATATGTGTTGTTTGTATGATACTTGCTTAATGTGTGTAAAAATAATGTAATTTAAGTGAATGAGAAACTGACTATCATTGGTAACCACGTTAGGGTTTGGTTGACCAACTTAGAACAAGTAACATAACATACCGAGCAATCTAATGTGAGTTCACTACACTCTTTACAAGCATGCGTCCAGTGGGGACAAATGAACAAACAAACAAACATTTCATCCCTCTAGGGGATACTTTACAAACCCATATCCTTGTAGGGGATTTGAGGCAGATTTCAGTTAATGTTGATGTTGGATAATACACTCATTTCTATCACTCTAGTCCCATCTTACTACCGAACTAGTTGCTTGTAGGGCAACAGGGGTTATTAGTTGATAGCGCTATTAGGCTTGGCACCCTCACGACGTACCTGGATAGGACGAGCGTGAACTAATGACCTTAACCACATGACGAATGTTTGACATAGAATTGGGGAAGGGCAAACAACAGCCGTCTTGCGGTATCGAGTTATTATCAACATGTCATAAAACTAAACACTTGGTTACCAAACGTTTTGCAAAACTGTGAACTCGCCAGGGTTATGCTTATGCTGATACACTTTTTCTGCATGCTTGCAGGTCGATAGGTACATCTATGTGGAACTTGCTGTCTGGGATGCTGGAGAGGTCATGGGTCGAGATACATGGAAACACGAAACGAGACTAAATGGGTACATACATTTGGGCTTGGAATTGATGAAACATTGAATATTGTTTCCGTTTAACACATTGAGTTATAATTAATGTTTTGTAATACTTTATTCTAATGAATGAAAACTTTTATTTGAAATCTTGTTATGAGTTCGATGTGATTGGTGGCTAGATCCTGGTACGTCACACGCCTCACCGGGGTTTCTGTGACACCCGACATTTCAGGCTGTACCGTACAACTGTAACACGTGTTGGGAATAGATAAAAGGTTGTATTTGACTGATTATGTTGTTTACATATGATATTTAATGAGTTTGTAAATTTAAACCTTGGTAAGAATTATGTTGGCAATTTTAAGATAACGCTTATCGTGTAATAGTTAAAATGCGAAACCAACGTAGGTGACCACCCGATCAGTGTTAAAATCCTAAAAATAGTCTGTTATGATTAGAATAATAATTTTAATCATATTCTTGAGGAAAAATAAAGTAAAATACTTAGAAACTCTATTTTTCGAGTTTGAGCGGGTACCGCGCGATACTACGCGTATTAGACAAAATACTGTCAACGCAGCCAGTCAAGGCAACAGTCAAGGCAACTGGTAATCATTTTAGTAATAATTTTGTGTGATTATTTTTATAGAATGACAAAAATAATTTAAAACGCACTAAAACTAGATTAAAACGCTAAATAAAATACCCGGTATCCAGTAAAATACCTGTTTTTAACACCAATTTACATATATATATATATATATATATATATATATATATATATATATATATATAGGGGAAGTTTCAAATGAAAACCACTAGTTATTGTGAAAACTCGAAAACTAATTAAAAAAAGCCAAAAAAACATACAATTTTTTTTTTGTTTTTTTGCAAACCAAATTTCGCAGGTTTTTTTATATAAAAAAATTTCAAAAAAAAAAATTGTGTAGTGCACATGTGTATGTGTACTACACATGTGTATTATTACACATGTGCACTACACAAATATTTTTTTTTTTTGAAAAAAGTTTTTTTTATATATAAAAACCAGCGATTTTTATAAAAAAATTGAAAAAAAAAATTTTTTGTGTGTTTTTTAGGCTTTTTTAGTTAGTTTTCGAGTTTTCACAATAAAAGTGGTTTTCATTTGAACCATCCCCTATATTTATATATATATATATATATATATATATATATATATATATATATATATATATATACACACATATATATATATATATATGATATTGTGTGTGTATATAGGAGAGAGATGGTAAAGGTGGCGGCTAGGGGAGGTGCCACCCACCTTGAATATGCAAGAGCTTGCCAAGTGGATCATTGTGTCTTGAACCTAATCATTTAAACTTTCTAAACACTCCATTTTAAGAAATCAATATCTAAAAATTCACTCTCTCTCCCTCCCATTACAAAGATCAGCCGAACACCCCCATAACACACACATTCAAAATTTCAAACCATTTCTTGAAGAATCAAAGGCATTCCAAGGTGATTCCAAGCTAATATGGAGGTTTAGAAGTGATTCCAAGAAAGTTCAAGCAAGTACAAGGCCTCATATCATCATCTTTTTCAAAAATCCATTAAGAAATCTTGAAGGTATAAACTAATTTTCAAAATCACGTTCTTGATTTTTAGTGATGCTAAAGATGTTGGAAGGTTTCTCTTGAACTTGGAATTAATCACAAACTTGAAACTAATAATGAATGAGATTTTAAAAAAAGTAAAAATGAGTGTGTATATGTATGTATGTATGGCTAAAAGTTGTATGAGTATGTGTAGTTAGTTATGTTTTGATTTTGATTTTGTTGAATGATTCTTGTTTGACTTGATTCTTGAAAGATGGCTACATGCATGGGTCAAAAAGGTATCATAAAAGAATGTTCTAAAAAGGGTTTTGTGATTTGAGATGAATATGTTAAAAAATGAACTTTTGGAAGTTCATATATGTATGTATATATGTCGTGTATATATATATAGGATATATAGGATTAGGTTCAAACGTGAACAAAATCCCAATAGTGAACTGCGTGAACTGATCTGGGCCCTTGATTTTTATGATCTTGAGATTAAAGTGAGTGGCATGATGGTAATTATTTGGTTATTTTTTTCATTTAATTAAATACAAAAAGGGTATATGTGTAATTTCAATCTTAAATTGATTGCATAAATCTCTCATAAATCAAATCAAGGATTAGGAAAGATATAACGTAATTCAATTATTAAAATAATTATTTGTTTAAATGCGATGTACACATGTGTATTCTGATTTTGTCCTCTTTTTAATGCGATGTACACATGTGTATATCGTCTGTTTATGTGATAACTCAGAATTTTTTTTGTATTGAATGTTGATGTACACCTGTGAATTACTGTACAAATATGTACGATGCTGAGTACACATGTGTATTGTTCTTTTTATATCCAAGTACACATGTGTATACCGTTGAAATATGAAGGTTACGTGGATCTTAAAAATCAAAATTTGAATTCTGGTGATGAAATCTGAAATAAAAATTAAAATTGAAATATGATGATTTGTTGTTTGTTTTGATAATTATCTTATTAATAAATAAACATAATGTTGATAATGAATTTAAATTAGGAAAGATGTAACTTAAATCAATTATTAAAATAATGATTTAAATATAATTTTTTATATAATTATAATCCTACCCTTAACAACTAAAAAGGAAATCAATGATCCATATCTGTTCACGCAGTTCACTCTTGGGAGGTTGTTCACGCTGGAACCCTACCCTATATGTATATATATATATATATATATATATGTATATATATATATAAAAAGCTTTTGTCACGTGTCCATAAATGTAAGAATGTTTGCATTTATGTAAAAATGATTACATGATAATGGAATGGACATGTTTTTGATTTATATGAACATGAAATAAATATGTTCTTTGATGCATTTAAGATCATGTGGGATGATGGTCTTATGATATGGGTGCATTAGATGCACATACTTGGACATGCATGTTGATATGTGATCGTAAAAGGATGAATTTGAGTATGATTTGATAAAAATAAATTTTAATGAGATTCTAAACACTAAAAATAGGAATATTTGAAGTGTTAAAATGGTATAAAACTTTCTCATAAAGTTTACTAGCTTTGCATGTTGTACTTGGTGCGTTAAGTGTTGTAAAATACGTGAAATCGCATGATTTATGTGACTTACACAAAAAATGCACTAATCTGATTATAACCACTATTTTAATTAGTAAATAATATGTATTGTGTTAAAATATCAATTCATTCCGAGTTTGGATGATTATAGTAACGTTTAACGCAAAACTATGTGTTAAAACGGTCAAAAATCAGCTTTTCGAATGATTTTTATAAAACTGATTTAGATCAGTAAGTAGTAAACTGATATTTATAGTTTAAAAATAAGTATTTTAACAAATTTTAAGTGTACTTGGTGTTTGGTTAGTCATACCTGACTTCCGGCGCCCTAAAACGTTACCGAATCACTAAAATACACACTTTTCAATGAACACTAGTATGGGTAAGTTTTAACATGATATTGGAAATTTAGACTATTCATGTATACTTGTGCGTTTTATGCGATAGGAACGGTAAAAATCGCGTTAAATGTGTAACTTGTTTGTCGAGCATTTGATACATATAAGATATTTTATGTATATTTGCCTTAAAAATGACAAAATAGATAAATTAACAAGATTACGCGTGTTTCAATAATAATTTATGTTAACGTTTATGTATATATATTACGACGCGCAAATCGTAGATATATTGCGTATAGACGGGAGTGTTAATGGATTTACATGATAACGGTCACCAATAAAATCGTTCAAGTCGCAAAAATATCAAATATATATATGGACTCTTATATATATATATATATATATATATATATATATATATATATATATATATTAACGTGCCAACATAATCAAAAACCATGATTTTTCGAGAAAATCTCAAAGTTTTGTGAAAATTCTAAGAAGCAGAGAAACTTAGAATTTTTGTGATATATTTATTTATAAATCGTTCCTACATATGATAGGACGTGTACAAATCAAATTGTGGGATTACGATATTTAAAAATACGCACCCAAAGTTGAGTGTCACTAAACCCCTCTTTTTACTGCTTTGTATATGTTTTGGGGGTAGAACGCGCCCAAAAGGGTTTAATAATGTTTTTCGATTAAAACATACCTTTTAATATAAAATATATATTTTCGTTGAAAATATATGGAGTTTGATAAATTATACGTTTCGCGATAAAACGTTTTTGATGAATAAATGTTTGGGGGAAACAATTGTATGGTTAGAACGAATTTGTTTGATCTCAAGAGAATAAGTAACAGCATAGGCTTACATTTCGGTGGGGATTTCAGAGGGATTCGTACAACATCGTATATTAAATTTGTCATATTAGTAGGATATATATATATTGTACGTGAGACAGACATCATATATGGGCTCAATATGGACCCTGCGCCAATGATGTCGTTTAATCGATGAAGTATTGCACACAATGAGTTGTTGGTAGATATGTTAGGTTGACAACCCCATGGTGACCGGTCGCCCCATGTCAAGTCAAACGACGAATTTAAATTCTGGTTATTGTCTAGCATTGATTATCCCTGCATGGTAAATATATAGTTGGTATTGTCTTGCTAACACACAAGTCTGAACGTTGACGCTATGAAATTAATATATAAAACTAGGGAAAATGACTTAGTGTCGAGTTTTCAAAATTTTGACGGATGACCCGTGGATTTTATTAAGGAAGTAAATGGACTTTCTAAAAAAATTATATGGATGTTTTACAAAAAAAAACACATAATTAGAAAGTTTTTCCTTAGGATCAAATTATTTAAATTTGAATATGTGAACTCACCTTCCTTTGTGTTGACACTTGATTTTAAACGTGTTCTACAGGTACTTGAGTTCGGTTTCGAGAATCATGACGTATCTTGTGTTTGTTGATGCATGTTTTGTCACTTATAAATGTTGGACTAACTTTTAAACTTTCTGGGACAAATGTAATAAGATCCGTGCGGATCAAAGACAACTTTATCATGTCATGGTTATGTCGTGTTTTGAGACGCTAAGTTTAAAATCTATGTTTTAAATAAGTAATATTGTCCAACAAAATAATGCATCAAACATCAAGATAGAAATGGGCACCAACTTCCGTTACCACTACGTTTTAAATGCCGCTGCGATGTTTTTGGGGTGTGACAGTTTCCGCTTGTGATATTTTTCGGGGTGTAACAGTAAATGCACCTAAGGTTGATAAATGCTGGATGCTGTCAAAGAATAAATCTTGAGGGACTTGTTCTCCAATTGTTGAAAGTCTATGTGATTAAAAAGCACAAATGCGGACTAGTTTGTCTATAAGGGTGTCCGCATTTGTATTTTAAAGTTGTCAGAACTTATGTTTCTTAGATAGCTTGTCGGGATTTGTTATTTTGGTTTTGTAAGAACTTATAAGTTCTTTGTTTTTGTCCGAATTTGTGGTTTTTGTAATGTCAGTACAGTACTACTACAGTACTACTGACAAGTGAATTTGTATTGTATTGTCCGTATTTAGGTTGTAGACGGACTAAGGTTTGTCTTGTAAGGACTTAAGTGTCCGAACTTGTATGTGTATATACTCTTAGTGAATAGAAATGAATGAAAAAATGTTGATGCATTTTTGTGTCTGTCACTAGTCTTATATGTAAGGTTGTATTTTGTACGGTCTTTATTGATTATCGAGTCTGTATTCGCAGTCGACCAAGTCGGATATCCTCCTATCCGCTTGTGTCTGACTTGTTTGTCTCCTAGTTTATGTATTGGTCGTAAAACTATGCATGTGGCATGTTAAGGGTTTTTCTGTCTTTTACTTGTGTTATTAGTGCCTTCTGTTTCTGCTGCATGTTATTGCAGAAACAGTCATCTGATTGCAGCCTTTGGCGAAACACTTTGTTTCGTCGAATACATGTCGACGAAACAGACTTGGTCTTAATTGTTTCTGTTTCGTCAAAGTGGTCAAGGAATCACATGTGATTCGTTGACTGTTGGGCTTAGTCTTGGGCTTTCTTCTGTTTCGTCAGCCCAGTTTGTGATTCGTCGAGCTTATCAGCCCATCTGCTATATAAGGCACAGATATGTCACAGTTTAGTCTCAGATATGAGAGAAAACCCTTCAAGCTTGTAAACTGTGTTTGTATCAGTTTGTAATATCTCATCCAGTTAATCAAAAGAGTGTGTTTCTTTGGTTAACCATTGTGTGTTATTGTGTTCTATGTTTGATTGGCTTAGTTAAGTGGATTCCGCACACTTAACTTTGTTTGTTATAAAAAGGCTTTGGTAGTGAAAATCGATCCTCCGATTTCGGGACCTACAAGTGGTATCAGAGTAGTGGCTCTTATCCTTGTTTAAAATCAAACATAGTTCGGTTTGGTTGTCTAGTGTTTGTGTTTTGCTCAAAAGTGTTCTTGAAAACTTTATATTTTCTGGAAAAAGAAACCTGAAAAATAGTAGATATTGTTTGTTTGCTAAGAGTTTTACCGAAAACCATACTAGTTTGAGTATTCACATGCTAACTGTTGGTTTTAGTTGAAAGTTTTAGGCATAAATCTGTGTTCGGAAATTATAAAATTCACTGGTTGTTCTTGAGTCTTTCATACCTTCATAATATATTCAAAGTGTTCTTGGGATATTTGCTTTTTAATCCAACTGATAAGGTTGCTTTGTTTTGAAAAGTGTTTGAACATACCCTATTACCCACCATACCTCTACGTTGGTAAGAAAAGCATGTTGAAATTCGTGTGACTTGACAGACTGTGTATAAACAATTCACCTACTTTTACCAACTGACAGCCTTTTTGACGAATCGGATTTCGACGAAACAAAAAGTCAACGAAACAGAAAAGCATTTTGCCAAAGGTCTCTTTGACGAAACTGAAAAGTGTTTCGCCAAAGATCCCTTCGACGAATCAAAAGCATTTCGCCAAAGGTCCCTTCGACGAATCAAAGGTTGTTTCGCCAAAGGTCCCTTTGACGAATCAGACATCTGTTTCTTCAAACTTCTTTGACGAAACAAGATCTGTTTCGTCATCAGTTGTTTCATCAAACTTAATTCTGTTTCGTAGAATGTGTTTCATCGAGAAAGTTGTCATTTTTCAACAGAAGGTTTGCAAGTTCAATATAACATTGTGTTTTCAAGTGCTTGTTCAGGTATTCCTCTAATATACATCAAACATGAGTTGCACAAGTCCATGGGACTGGAGTACGGACCCACGACCAGGTCAAAGTTCAAATCAGACATCTATGGCCTCTTACTTAGCAAACTCCATACCTCAACAACAACCGTCCTTAAGTGCGAGTCAATGGGCCTTGGTATCATATCAAAACCAAAGTATTCAAAATCTACTATTGAGCGAGAGTGAGACGGGTAGCAACAATCGCCCGCCAAAGCTAAATCACATGAATGATTATCCATCATGGAAGGGATGTTTCCATACGTATGTTCAAGGGCAAAGCACTGAACTTTGGACGTGTTTCATTAATGCGGTCAACCCTGCCCTCGAAACAGCAGCATCAACTTCAGCGGGTTATGCTAATATGCTTGAGGATGATAAGAAAGCTTATAACTTGGAGAAAAAGGCGTTTGCCATACTTACACAAGCACTTCACAAAGAAATCTATCATCAATTTGGGTATTGTAAGACAACAAAAAGCCTATGGGATGCATTGGTGGCGAGAGGAGAAGGGAATGCAGCGTCTAGGAAGACTCGCCATGATCTGTTAAAGAAAGAGTTTGAATCATTTCAGTTCTTGGAAAATGAAACCCTAAATGATATGACTTCACGTTTCTATCATTTGATTAGTGAAATGAGTTCTTACAATGTTAATGCTACCCATCAGGAAATGATTGCACGGTTTGCTGATGCTCTACCTCCTAAGTGGAGTCCATTCATTGAGCTTCTGAAACATACGGGTGCACTGGATGCAGCCAATGCCAGTCTCTATGAATTCATTCAGAAGTTAGAACACAAGAATGAAGAAGAAATTAGGAAGGCTAAAAGAATTGCAGCTGCACCTCCTCAGAATACAGAAATGTATTTGCCTGGTTTTGGTCCTTCAGCTAGTTCTAGTTCCGTTCAACAACCGAAGCTTTAAACGGCGTTTGTATCCAATACAAACTCTTCTCCGTTTCAACAGTTCAATCAAGCACAACCACAGTGGGATCAAAGTGCTTATCTTTCACAAACCATTCCTACACCTCAAGTTACAACTGCTCAGCCACAGTTTGATCAAAGCACCTATCTGTCACAGTCAATACCCACACCACAGTCACAACCACAACAACAAGCTCGTTATGCCAACAATCCCCCACCCCACAACCCAAACACGATCAGAGTCGATACTTCAAACCTCTCACAAGTTAGCATTGAAGTAGCAAAGGAGAAAATTCGGTACCATCCTGTCTAACATACGATGATTTCTTCACATCACCCTCGAAGACAATCTCATCAACGTTTTCAACATTTATAGACTCCGGTTCACTTGGGATCTTCTCAACTTCATCATCATTAATGTCTCGCATCGCTTTCAATGTGATCACCTATTGAGGCATGAGATCATCAACAATCTCACCCTCTTCAAGAGATTCTCCGGTAACCGGATGCACAACCTGTAATGCCAAGTCAGCTGAACTAGGGACAGAGGGTGTACCAGCTAAAGCTTCAAGTAATTGTTCTTCACCGACTGTACCGCTGGATGTCCCTTGAGATGACCCAATCACTGACGGCTGATAAACGACTATAGCAGATGATGTACCAGCTGGGGGCTGTTGTGTTGTAGCAGCTGAATAAGGATTCCCTTGATCCTCAGGATCTTCATCCCTTTTCTGCAGAACTTCTTGCTGCTTACACCTATCCTCCCACAAAGTAGCAACTCGTTTACGGAGGAAATCGAAGTTAGCACTCATCTTCCTAGCCCCTTCAAGTGCGAGTCATACCACTCTTTCATGACATCGCATCTATTTCTCAGGTCTTCAGCCAGCTTTTGAAGAACCAAACTCCTTCTATCCCTTTCAGCTTCGGAAGCTTTCAATCTTTCATTCTCAGCTTTAAGAAGATTGATCTCTGCTTGTTGGCGTTGGATAGTAGCTTGTTGTTCACCAACAGCAGATTTCAACATATCAATCTCCACTTGATGACTGATTTGATCATTCTTCGTAATCCGGATAAAATCAGTCTGTCTCGTAATCCGGTCTGCTGCAGCTTCATATTGTGAGAATAGAAAGTTATTCTTTTCTTCTTGAGTCATCTCCGAGAAGATCCTTTGACGTTCACCACTAGGTTGAGAAGTGGTTGCTCTGATTGCAGCAGCCATGGATCGTTGTGGAATAAGCTGCGGAGATACAGTTTGAGCTGCAGGAGGTGACGATACTACAGGTGGTTCTGGAACAGGAGTTTGCGGCATAGATCCTCGTGAGGAGGTACTTAAGTATCTTCGAGACTTCTTCTTTTTCTGATGCTGAGCACACTTTTCTTCTTTCCTTTTTCTTGCACGTTCCGTTTCAGGATCAGAAGGAACATATTCCAGATCATCTTCTTGTCTGATCTTCCTGTACCTTTTTACACCGCGTTCATCCAGATACATTTCGTATCCTGGTTCGAGCAAAAGATCATCATCAGAGTCAGAATCAGCCTCATCATCACCACCGGCTGATGTGTCACCCGCTGACACTCCCCCTGCTGAGGTACCACCCACAGATGTACCACCAGGTGATGTGCCACCAGTAGTTCCTACACTTGATGCACCAACGGCACCAGCATCACCAGCATCACCACCTTCATCACCAACATCATCACTATCCGATTCATCAGACACATCCGGTTCTGGACCAAATTTCTCACTCATCAGCCTTTTTAGCTCAGGCTCTTCATTATCAGACTGACTATCCTCATGACGCCACTTGTTATCTGCAGGAGCAACGTATGCTGTGTTATCAAGAGCACCAAATAACTTTCTTGGAGGAACGGTCTCCTTGTATCTTTTGTGAGCTAGATTCTTGATGATTCTTAACGAATTGAAGTTCATAGCCTCTATTTCAGAAGATCGTTGTCTGCTTTTGGAAGACTCGGATGTTGGACATTCATTATCATTTGTAGAAAACGTGGATACATCCAGTACTTGCTTCCAATGGTCCTGTTCTTTCCAGTTCTTGTCAAGTTCTCTTTCATGTTTCTAAAGATGTACCTTGAAATGCTAAACGGTTTGTTTAGCACTAAGGCAACCATAAAACCCACGAGATCGTTGCCAGCCAAGTCGTAACCGGCCCGTTTATTGCTCAAACACTGGATCAGAACGTGTAGCAGAAATTTGTATCTCAGCGGCAGATCACCTTTGTTAATTTGCGTGCTAAAGATATCTCCGGTGCATTTCATCCGTAATAAACAGCCTCGAGTACACATAATTGGGACAGAATCTGGAGCGTCCGGACTACCTTGTAACTGAAGAACTTCATTTAGAAAATCCGGGGACACGATCACATCCACATTTTCAACGCGTCCACTGATGACTTCCTTCCCATCAACTTGAACAACGTTTGCCGAATCCCAGAACGCCTTAATGAGAGACTTGTACACTGGCGTTGCGAACGTAACAGCATAGTTGATACGAGATTCCCGGATCCACTTAGTGATGTCTTTTAATTCAGTAAGTTTCTCATCCGGATCCAAGTAGGCAATCTGATTATGGCGTTTTTCGGACATTGTTTCCTCCTCTGTTTTGTTTTCCTTCTTTGTTGCCGCCTTCCTTTTACCTTCTTTCGGTGCCATCTACAATTTTAAAACGTCCACAATAAGTAACAATCACTACATATGCATTTAGACATGTATGGATACAAGTTCATGTATCCACTTGATAGACAGACTGTCAAACCATGTCCACTGTGAACAATTTGCAGACTGTAAAATTTTCTAAGGCATGGTCGGCGAAACAGAAAACAATTGACGAAACAGAGGATGGCTTGACGAAACAGAATCAGTTAGTTGACCAAATCTGTTTTGTTGACCACTGTGATTCAACCACTGTGATTCGTCAACTGATCCTTTGACGAAACAGAGATCCATTTGACGAAACAGAACTTGGTTGTTGACCAGTTCTGATTTGTTGACCATTCTGTTTCGCCAAACATATCATTGACGAAACAGAAGAAAGTTTGACCATCTCCGTTTCGTTGACTTATCCTGATTCGTCAAACGTTTGATTCGCCGACTGTGATTCGCCGATTGCGATTCGCCGGAGTTAGGGTTTGAAGATTTGGGCGTTTCGCCGAATGTCAGTTAAATCAGGTGCAGATGATCATAAATCAACAACAAATCAAAGGATAATCTAACAAGGTATAAATCCTGTCCTAAGATTGATAAATTTCTTGTTTTTGGTTAAAAATCCACTTAAAAACCTTCAACTTTCACATGGTTTTCAATCCTCTGTTTTTCATCCAAACCCCAACCCGAATCACAGGCAAAACAAACACAACATGCTTAGATTTAACAGTCATATAAGGTAATGGCAACAAGTTCAAGATCAAAACATGTAATATCAAAAGAAAATCCGGTCACAGAGGGGGTTTCCGATGGTTTCCGGTGAAACCCGACGGTGCCAAATACGAAGACATAACAATGAACAAGATTGCACCTTTGATTTTTGTGAGATTTTGATGAAAATCTGAAGATATGAGTGATTTTGAGGGAAACCGTAGATAGGGGTTTTGAGTGTTTGGAGATGGAGATGAACAGTTAGAACTTGAGTGGTTTGAAAAAAGTAACCAACTATTCTGACATGAAGGACTTTTATACACCGACTCACCTTTTTGGCGAAACAGAACTTGACGAATCACGTTCTGGGCTTTGACGAAACTGAAATTGGGCTTGACTTGGGCCTGAGAATTTAGCCCATGGCGAAACAGATTTTGGGCTTCCTGTTTCGTCAACATCTCGACGAGACAGTCTGTTTCATCAAACACTAAACAGATTTACCAAAGGTTGGCCAAGGCTCACACTTTGACTTTGACCAATTTCTGTTTCGTCAACAGCAGTCTGTTTCGTCAACCATGTTTTTGATTCGTCAACTTCTGTTTCAAAATCACCAAGGCATGAAATATTTTGCATACTGCACATAAGTTTTAGCAATTTACCATTTTGACATTAGTTTGAATTTTCAAATAAAAGGACGATTTATGAAGTAGGTTTCATATGGTACCCGAGGAAAAATCCACGGTCATCCTGATCTGACACTTCGCCGCTCTTGGCTTACTTACCAAATTTTGGGACGAATTTCTTTCAAGTTGGGGATGATGTGACAACCCGAAATTTCAATCCATTAACATAAAATCCGACAACTTTAATTGTTTCATGCAAGTTCATACAATGTTTGTTGAATGTAATGAATATCTTGGCCGGCAACATCATTGAAATCGCATGCAATTCTTGGGCCGATCAATTTGAATTGATACATGAACCGTAATATGATAATAATTCTCACATGTGGTGATTTTAATTGGACCTCATATTGTTAGTGGGCTGTCATAATCAATATTTAAAAAGATCTGACATAATAATTAATAATTGTGAGTAGAGTTTAGTCATAAACCCTAAACATCCCTATTCTTCCTAAGTGTGTGCGGCAGTAGATTCTTTCCCCCTCCTCGAGACATCATCTTGTTCGGTCAAGTTTTTGGTTAGTAAATTCATATTCACGCTAACTGTTAATTGCTAATTGATGGTTTTGTTTGTTTATAAGCTTGATTGATAAAGTATTGGTACGTTCCATAAACATGAGAAACTAGTTGTCATGTTAATCATGTTCTGGTATGATAGATTATGTTAGGGTTCATGCTAGGATTAATGTTGTGTGATGAAACAGTATGCGATGGATCTATGTGTGCGGCTCGATATTAATGTCAATAGGTTAAGATTTCACATGTATGATTTAGTGATGTAAAAACTGGTGGCTATGACTTCTTGATGTATGCATGTAATCGGCCAAGAAAAAAAAACAAGATGAATATTATGTGTTCTTGAATATATGTTAATATAATATGTTGATATGTATTGATAAGTAGCAATCAAAACGTGATTCTAGGATTTGCTTGTAAACTATATGGGATCTAGATAACTGATTGATGCATGATCAACCAATTGGGGTGGTTCGATATTAAGGGTTTTGAGAGGGTGATTAGGGTAATAAGTTGATTACATTAAGAAGAGGAATTGCTTTTAATATTTGATGATGGCTATACATGTGAGTTTTAATCTATAGGGGCATGAGCACGTGAATGAACAGTGGGGTTGAATAATAATTGTACATTCATGACTAAACCAAATATTGGGTAAACAAGTATGGTTATTGCCTTATTGAAATAATAACTTGGACCGATAAACTGGAATCTTGGGCCTGCTGCATAATTGGGTATATTTCGGGTAGGGTGCTTGGGTAAACATGTCATGTGGGTTATGTGATTGGTTCGAGTATAATGTGTGGGCCGGGCACTAATGGGACATACACACACCCACACAAACTAGCATACATTTTATTTATGACCTGTAATTGGGCCGCACTAGTCAAGGAGGATTAATAAATGGGCTGATGCACATGTTCGAGTATTAAGAATTGACTAGTATGTGATGTGTATATATGTGAACTCATGAGGTAGATTGGCTTAGGAACTGATTACATGCTAAAAAGCTACGCGATGATGTTAGGCTCGTATGTTGATTGCTATGACTTGAACTAAATGGGTGCTACTTGAATATTAGAAATGTGTGGTATGTGATTAAGTAATATGTGAGTCAATCATATGCGAGGCATGTAGTATGTATGCACATGAAACTGATTGTTATTGGTACTCATGATAGGGCGTATTTGATCAATTGTAAATCAACTGTAAAACAAGTAACGTAACCTACCGAGCACTCTAAGGTGAGTTCACTGCACTTTTCTAAGCATGCGTCCCGGTGGTTTGGGACATCTGGTAAACGTTTCTGAAGGGAATACTAGGTAAACTGTTTATTTGAGATGTTGGTTATTGAACACATTATAAATCATGTAAGACCCCATACATCTACCGTGTTGCTGAAGAAGCAACGAGGTAGTTAGTTGATAGCGCTATTAGGTTTGGCACCCTCACACCGGGCCGAAAGGACGGGCGTGAACTAATTACCTGGACTTCATGACCAATGCCTAGTTAGAGGCATTGGGGTTGGGCATTCACATCATGTACATATAAGACCCCTTAAATCTATTCAAGGTTGTTTGATACCTTGACATCATGACCAATGCCTAAACGGAGGCATTGGGGTTGGGCATTCACATCTAGTCGCCACATACGGTAATCGAGTAATAACAACATCAAATCAAATTATTGAACTGTTGAACTGTTTATACACATACATGGTAACTAAACGCGTTAACAAAAACTTTGAACTCACCAGCGTCGCGTCGTCTGACACACTTGTTTGCATGCTTGTAGGTCGTTAGATGTCTTGGATTGGAACTTGCTGTCTGGAGTAGCTAGAGTGGTCATGGGTCGACTGGAAGGATTCATGTGATTGAGTTATTGATACTATACGTTGGTTTCGAAATAGTTTAACTTTGGTTTATTAAATTGCTTCCGCTAAACATGTTGGTTTTCATTTAACCTTGTGGATGGTATTTTCATTAATAATTGAGGATTTTATTTATAAACTTGTATGGGTTCAATGTAATTAGTGGCTCGTTGTTGGTACGTCACACGCCTAGCAGGGACATTCCCGAGGTGGTATTTTGGGGGTGTGACAGTTTGGTATCAGAGCTACTGGTTATAGTGAACTTGGTTTTAAAAACGTTTTTATAAAACCAGACTATAACCGAACAAGTTCTGAATACGACCATGACACTCATCTCCAGACTGCAAGGTTCGTCTCTCGTATACTCATTGTATTGCATAACTAGCGAACACTTACGCACGATATTGCATGTGATTGCACGTCTAGCACAACAGTATGAATTCATGTATTACTTGCATGTGTTATGTGACTGATAGAGTGGTATTTCCCTAAACATTCGTGACTCACGTTTTGTGATGCTCTCTGTTTGCTACTCGAGTTTGAGGAACCATTTGACATGAGTTAGGAAGAGCTGAGATGAGCATGCAAATCACAATATTATTATGGGTGCACACATAATAATAATGTGGGGTGCATGCGAGTCCCAGTGAGGCTTAACAAGTGAAGAAGGGGTTCCGCTCTGTTATTTGATTGATGTGACACAACAGTCTATAGGAGTCATAGTAGTGATTAACTCTTACTTAAACATGAACTTTTCACTTCCCACTGAACCCTTACGAATCCCGATGTTATCAAATATTACCTGAACACCCATCAGAATGCCCAACAAACTGTGTAGAATGTTAGGTGCTTGTATGAACGTCCCTGAGTTGGATGTTGTAGCGTCGAATGATTGGTTATTACCTTCCTCACTTATCTTCGTTTGTTGGAGCCTAACACACAGACGTCCTAAATCCCGTAGTGCGATCACTTCTGCAACATTCTGGAAACATACTGTGTTCTACTCAATCAACTTGCAAGAACGATGGACAAGGGAATGAGAATAGTACTTTACCGACCTCAGTATTTGGACGACCCTTATTACTAATAACGGACATCAGCCATTTGACGTCAACCGGATCTTTAACTCTAGCCAGCGGCTCATGGGAGCCGACTCTTACGAATCAATCGGGACATAAGCTATGGCAACTGATCCTGGTGTGGAATGTGTAACTGCCAGCACGAGGAGTAGCGCTTTAGGACGTGGCACGGAAATGTGACAAGATGGATCCTGTTGGTGAAAGATCGTAGGCCTCCGTTTGAAGCAACGACATTAGAAGCAACAATGATGACGACAGCAAGGTACTCGCAAATCATGACTTTCGGTATGGAAATGATGGTGGCTTCGACAGGGAATGGCCGAGGCAAGACGCCAACAACCAAGGGAATAATGACAGTATTGGGAATCCTCGCAACCATAACAACAACACTAGAAGTGGTACCTGTGGTAGGGCATTTATGATTGGTGTAGGCGATGCCAGACATAGTAGCAACATGGTAGCTTGGATGGGTAGCTATTTGCTTCGTCTCTGTTTTGTTTAGCTCTGATGCATCTTGAAACCAAACATGTCGTTGTAATCGGCTGATGGCAGGGCAACTGAAACCTCATATGTTCGTTGGGATGCAAACTCGACCTTGTGGGACAAGTGTTCGACAATCGACCTTCTTTCTGCTACCCTTGATAGTTTTGATACGGTAGTCAGTATGGATTGGTTATCCAGATATCACGCAGATATACCCTGTGAGGGGGAAGTTGTCGTCTATCATAGAGTATTCGAGTGGTGCAAAGGCTTGCATCAAATCAGCAATGAAGGCCAGAAGTGTCCACGGAATGATTACCCCGCTAGGTTAGCACTCGTTATTGATGTTAAGGCTAAGGAAAAGAGGATCAAGGATCCACCCATTGTTCGTGATTCCTCCCTAAGTGCTACTAGAAGAACTATCAGGTTTACCTTCACATCGTCAGGTGGGATATCGGATCGGTATCATGTCAGAGGCAGCCCTAATTACTTGTGCATCTTACCATCTTTCACCAGGAGGGTTGCAAGAACTGTCTAATCAACTACAGGAACTGTTAGGCAGAAGTTTTGTTGGACCTAATTTTCGCTTTGGGAAGCCCCAATTATATCCGTGAAGATAAGCCTTTTTGTGTGTGTACTGATTATCGAGAACTTATCAAGGCGACGGTTGAGAACCGTTTGCTTCGACCATGTATTAACAACCTGTCGACTAGTTGCAAGGGATGAGCTTTTATTCGAAGATTGATTTACGAGCGAACTATCATCAGATGGAAGTCCAAGGGGAGAATGTTCCTGGAACGGCATATCGAACGTAATACGGCCAGTGCAACTTTGTACACCATGACCATCGCGATAATCAACACGCCAGCAGCTTATGGACCCCAAGAATCGACCGTGTTTCTTGATGACGTCTCGGGTCATTTCCTGGAGGAAGGGACATCATGGACGATGTCTGTATCTTATCTTAGAGCTCCTGAGGGAGGAGTCATTACGGGTGAAGACTTGTTAAATGTAACATCTAGATTCGAGAAATGCATTTGCTCATGTAACCAACGAAGTGGGAATACGCGTGGAATGTGCTAGGATCCATTTTGTTAGAAACTGATTGACACCAAAGATTCCTTCGAGGGTACAACAATTTCCTGGTTTCGGTGGATGCTGTTGTAGATTCATCACAGGGTTTTCGAAGATCGCGCAGCTTAACTCACTTGAGCACAGCAGGGTGCTGTGTTCGTGGGAGAGAAAACAGGAGAACGTCTTTTCAGCTTTCGAATCCCAACTCTGCAATGCACAGAGCATTGTCTTCACCCGAGGATGCGGGTGATCTAGTGGTATATTATGATGGTTCGAATCAGAGTCCTAGTTACACACCGACGCAACACGAGAGAGTGATGACTTACGTAATGGAGTTACAAAGAGGAACTGCACGACACACAACCGGCTGTGGAAACCGTGGTCTTTGGATTTACTTGGAGGCATTACTTGGACGGTACCGAATACACTACTTAGACCGATCACAAGGGCCTCCCGTGTACTCTTGTTTCAAAGGAGCTAAAATAGGTAATAGCATCGTTGGATGGAACCCTCAAGTGATTACGACTATGGACCTTAAACACGTATGAGCGTGTAGCTCACCATTGACTCTAACCTACCTGACTAGACTCGCTCAGTTCAAACTAGAGAACTGAAGGAAGAGGAGTTTCAAGTGAACCCATGCGGGGCATGGAGAAGCAACCTTTGGTAGGTCGGGCGATAGGCGCTACCTCCTGGAACGAATGTGGATCTTATTATACGGCAACTGTAGGGAACTCGTGGCGAACAAAGCACACCGACCTCGATATTCTAGTCGTCTGGGTTTTGATAAGAGATATTAGGATCTATAGGATCTTGTACTGATGATCGGGCATGAAGGCCCGCCTAGCTACGCATGTGAATGATGTTGACTTGTGGGAAAGTCAAGGTGGAATATCAGCAACCAGAAAGACCCATATGGAAATGAGAACAGACTACCATGGATTCTGTCACTAGTCTACTTACAACTCGAAACGGAAACAATACCACCTGGGTGATCGTTGATTTCCTCATGTAACCGATACACCCTCTTGCAATCAAGGAAACTGGCGAGTCTTCATAGCTTGTGGATATTCCTCTGAGAGAGGCGGCTATTTAGGCACGAGGTGCCAACTCCTGTATTTATGATTTTGATCTATACCTGATTTATGACAAGCATTACACAAGACTCTTGGCACACGTCTAGACATGAGCAATATTTATCACCTTAGAACAATTGGTCAGAGTAAACGAACCCCCCTTCCCCCCCCCCCCGACACTCGAAGACATGCTGCAAGCATGTGTGGGATTGACTTAGTGTAAGTTGGAAGGACGCATACCTATGACTGTGTTCTACCAAAACTGTTACCATTCTGGTTTAAAGTCAGCTTGTTTCAGGCATTGCATGGATGATAATGCCAATCTCCTCGTGGACTGTGGTGGATGACAACCTAATCACGGGTCCAGGTCTTGCATTCGAAACTCTTGGAAGGACTATTTAAATTGGAGATCGTGTGGCGACAACGCGTGATAACCAGGAAACCTGATAATTTAGAAAACACTCGGAGTTCGCTGCAGGCGAACGTGTCATATTGGGAGTCTCACCCTGGGAGGGTGCGGTACGCCTTGGGAAGTGTGGTAAGATTAACTTACGTTATGTTGGGCCATTCAGAATTCTGGAAACATGTTGGCAAGTGGCGTACAAGCTTGAATTACCTGTCGGGTTGAGTAACGTGCATGATATCATTTATGTCTCAAATCTAAGGCAGTGTTCGTCCGATGAAACGCTTGTGATACCCTTGTTAGAGTCGGAGGTTAATAACAGGTAGCAGTTGTTGAGGAATCTACTGAAATCATGGACCAGGATGTCAAGATTCGTTAACATCGTTGAACTTCAATTGTGAGAGGTCGTTGGATCTCAAGATGTGGACCGGAGTTCACGTGGGAACGCGATGAGCGGAGTAAGCTCTAATATCATCAGTTGTACAGACGGTTGTATCAACTACTGATATCATTGACAAATTTCGGGACGAAATTTCCTTTCAAGTTGGGGATGATGTGATACCCGAGGAAAAATCCACGGTCATCCTGATCTGACACTTCGACGCTCTTGGCTTACTTATCAAATTTCGGGACGAAATTTCTTTCAAGTTGGGGATGATGTGACAACTCGAAATTTCAATCCATTAACATAAAATCCGACAACTTTAATTGTTTCATGCAAGTTCATACAATGTTTGTTGAATGTAATGAATATCTTGGCCGACAACATCATTGAAATCGCATGCAATTCTTGGGCCGATCAATTTGAATTGATACATGAACTGTAATACGATAATAATCTCACATGTGGTGATTTTAATTGGACCTCATATTGTTAGTGGGCTGTCATAAACTATTTATATTAAACTCCTATTGGACCATATTTTAATCCAATTGTGATATCTATCATCTTGGTCCAATCAATATTTAAAAAGATCTGACATAATAATTAATAATTGTGAGTAGAGTTTAGTCATAAACCCTAAACATCCCTATTCTTCCTAAGTGTGTGCGGCAGTAGATTCTTTCCCCCTCCTCGAGACATCATCTTGTTCGGTCAAGTTTTTGGTTAGTAAATTCATATTCACGCTAACTGTTAATTGCTAATTGATGGTTTTGTTTGTTTATAAGCTTGATTGATAAAGTATTGGTACGTTCCATAAACGTGAGAAACTAGTTGTCATGTTAATCATGTTCTGGTATGATAGATTATGTTAGGGTTCATGCTAGGATTAATGTTGTGTGATGAAACAATATGCGATGGATCTATGTGTGCGGCTCGATATTAATGTCAATAGGTTAAGATTTCACATGTATGATTTAGTGATGTAAAAACTGGTGGCTATGACTTCTTGATGTATGCATGTAATCGGCCAAGAAAAAAAACAAGATGAATATTATGTGTTCTTGAATATATGTTAATATAATATGTTGATATGTATTGATAAGTAGCAATCAAAACGTGATTCTAGGATTTGCTTGTAAACTATATGGGATCTAGATAACTGATTGATGCGTGATCAACCAATTGGGGTGGTTCGATATTAAGGGTTTTGAGAGGGTGATTAGGGTAATAAGCTGATTACATTAAGAAGAGGAATTGCTTTTAATATTTGATGATGGCTATACATGTGATTTTTAATCTATAGGGGCATGAGCACGTGAATGAACAGTGGGGTTGAATAATAATTGTACATTCATGACTAAACCAAATATTGGGTAAACAAGCATGGTTATTGCCTTATTGAAATAATAACTTGGACCGATAAACTGGAATCTTGGGCCTGCTGCATAATTGGGTATATTTCGGGTAGGGTGCTTGGGTAAACATGTCATGTGGGTTATGTGATTGGTTAGAGTATAATGTGTGGGCCGGGCACTAATGGGACATACACACACCCACACAAACTAGCATACATTTTATTTATGACCTGTAATTGGGCCGCACTAGTCAAGGAGGATTAATAAATGGGCTGATGCACATGTTCGAGTATTAAGAATTGACTAGTATGTGATGTGTGTATATGTAAACTCATGAGGTAGATTGGCTTAGGAACTGATTACATGCTAAAAAGCTACGCGATGATGTTAGGCTCGTATGTTGATTGCTATGACTTGAACTAAATGGGTGCTACTTGAATATTAGAAATGTGTGGTATGTGATTAAGTAATATGTGAGTCAATCATATGCGAGGCATGTAGTATGTGTGCACATGAAAATGATTGTTATTGGTACTCATGATAGGGCGTATTTGATCAACTGTAAATCAACTGTAAAACAAGTAACGTAAGCTACCGAGCACTCTAAGGTGAGTTCACTGCACTTTTCTAAGCATGCGTCCCGATGGTTTGGGACATCTGGTAAACGTTTCTGAAGGGAATACTGGGTAAACTGTTTATTTGGGATGTTGGTTATTGAACATAGTATAAATCTGTAAGACCCCATACATCTACTGTGTTGCTGAAGAAGCAACGAGGTATTTAGTTGATAGCGCTATTAGGTTTGGCACCCTCACACCGGGCCGAAAGGACGGGCGTGAACTAATTACCTGGCCTTCATGACCAATGCCTAGTTAGAGGCATTGGGGTTGGGCATTCACATCATGTACATATAAGACCCCTTGCATCTATTCAAGGTTGTTTGATACCTTGACATCATGACCAATGCCTAAATGGAGGCATTGGGGTTGGGCATTCACATCTAGTCGCCACATACGGTAATCGAGTAATAACAACACCAAATCAAATTATTGAACTGTTGAACTGTTTTATACACATACCCGGTAACTAAACGCGTTAACAAAAACTTTGAACTCACCAGCGTCGTCTGACACACTTGTCTGCATACTTGTAGGTCGTTAGATGTCTTGGATTGGAACTTGCTGTCTGGAGTAGCTGGAGTGGTCGTGGGTCGACTGGAAGGATTCATGTGATTGGTTTCGAAATAGTTTAACTTTGGTTTATTAAATTGCTTCCGCTGAACATGTTGGTTTTCATTTAACCTTGTGGATGGTATTTTCATTAATAATTGAGGATTTTATTTATAAACTTGTATGGGTTCAATGTAATTAGTGGCTCGTTGTTGGTACGTCACACGCCTAGCAGGGACATTCCCGAGGTGGTATTTTGGGGGTGTGACATTTCAGGCTTCCGGTCATAAACACCAAGCAACATCTTTGGCATAATCAAAAACAAACTTAAATACTACACTACAAGTAAATCTTAAAATGCTGGAAACTAAACTAAATGCAATTGAAATTGACAGGATAAACAACTGTACAGATGCAACTTTTGCGAGTTTCAAGGATAAGGAATCATACCAGCTTACGGTCTTAGTCAACATGATTTGATTTCTGTTTAAAGTTCTTGATAAGTATACTACCTCGATTATCGATATTGTTGTCCACATAAACTCATGCTTATCAAACGTAATCACACTTAGGAGATACGCTTTACGGTAAGAATTATACTTACAAGTCGATGTGAATCCACTTCACGACACATTCCCGTATCAAGGTATGCACAAGAATTCATCTTACCGGTGAGTATACCGATTATCATCTGTTTGACCGTATAAGATGTGAGATACTCACTTATTTTGATTTGAAAACCAAGCCCTATGTGATAGAATCACTTACTGATGAGGAACTTGATTTTCGATGCATGGGGGCACAGGAGCAAGTCCGTGAACAGGTCAGTACTTTCGTACAGCAGAGAGACGAACTTGACTCCTGGAAAAATGTGATATTTTATCACTTATTTATTTGGACATGTGATTGTTTATCACTTATTGAGGTCGGATGCAATATGTACACGTATGTATAGTATCATGGAAGATCTAGACTTGCGTCCCCGTTATTTTTCGGTAAAAGATACAACCATGATACCCAGATGATAAGCAGCATAAAGACCGAATATCTCAGAACCTCGACAATCTATCAAACGAAATTTCGGTACCAAGACCATATGCCAATGAATGGTTCCCACCTGACTTGAAGTCTGTTAGGTTTGTATCATCCTGCACATTTTAGTTTGATTGTGAGCCTACCGATACATCGTTAGAAGAGATACTTATCATTTGTTTAATGATTTTAACAATGTTGATCGACCACACCAGTGAATATCATCACCTTCCTTTGTCCAAGAAACTCATTTTTGGGTTTTCTATTTTTTTTTATTTTTGAATTTTTCAAATGAAAAGACAGAATCATAAAGACATCTTTTTGGAATTTTGAGTTTTTCTAATGTTTTTGTATTTTCTTGAAATTTTCTCCCCCTAAAATGCTAAAAGATTACGAAAAAGAAAATCTTTTTGTATTTTTCGAATTTTGAAAGAAAATATTTACAAAAACAATTAGCCAAAGCGGTTTACTCGGGTATCACCTTAATGCCTTTGACCAAAAGTAGATAATCAAACCGTGATTTATCAAATGCTTTTGTAAACAGGTCGGCACGTTGGTGATCAGTGGGGATATGAACAACATCGATTAATCTTTTGTCAAAACAATCACGTATGAAGTGATATTTAATTTCGATGTGTTTGGTCTTGGAATGCTGCACAGGATTTCTAGTGATCTGTAAGGCAGCATTGTTATCAACAAAAATAGGAGTAGATAGGGATTCAAAACCGTAGTCGCGCATTTGTTGTTGTATCCACAAGACTTGGGAACAACAACTGGAGGCAACAATGTATTCTGCTTCACAGGTTGATGTAGCAACACACGTCTGCTTTTTGCACTGCCACGTAACCAGGCGACTTCCTAAGAACTGACATCCTGCTGTTGTTGATTTGCCGTCAATTTTGCAACCGCCGAAATCAGAATCACTGTATGCAGTCAAATCAAAGCTATCATCCCTAGGGTACCAAAGACCGGTGTCTGGACATCCCTTCAAATAGCGAAAAATCCTTTTTGCAGCTGAAAAATGGGAGGCCTTCGGATTAGCTTGATATCTTGCGAGCAGGCACGTTGGATACATGATGTCAGGCCTCGAAGCAGTAAGATACATGAGAGATCCGATCATAGCACGATAATAGGAGGAGTTGACGCTTTCACCCTTCAAATCCGGAGTAATCCCGTGATTCTGCGAAAGTGGGGTACCAATGGGCGTTGCATCTGACATCTGGAACCGGCTCAAGATGTCACCAACATATTTAGTCTGATGGATGAATATCCCAGACTCGGTTTGCTGAACTTGTAGGCCCAAAAAGAAATTCATCTCCCCCATAGCGCTCATCTCGAACTTTTCCTGCATAATACGCTCGAATTGCCTGCACAAAGACTCGTTAGTAGAACCAAATATGATATCATCAACGTATAATACGCTCGAATTGCCTTGATAAAGAGAGTGCAATCAATAAGACCTCGTCGAAATCCATTCTCCAGAAGATAGTTGGATAGGGTTGCGTACCAAGCTCTTGGTGCTTGATGTAAACCATAAAGAGCTTTGTTAAGCAACCAAACCAGATCGGGATGAACAGGATCTTCGAAACCTGGAGGCTGTTCGACATACACCTCTTCTTGAACTATTCCATGAAGAAAAGCACTTTTGACATCCATCTGGTAGACTTTGAATCCTTTAAATGAAGCGTAAGCAAGAAAGATCTGAATAGCTTCCAGACGAGCAACTGGTGCATAGACTTCATTGTAGTCAATCCCCTCGATTTGACGAAATCCCTGAACGACCAATCTTGCCTTGTTATGAATAACCACTCCACGGTCGTCCTTCTTGCATTTGAAAACCCATCAAGTGCCAATTTTCTTGTAGTTTTCTGGTCTTTCAACAAGCTTCCAAACACCAAGCTTTTGAAATTGCTGCAGTTCCTCCTGCATGGCTTCAACCCAAGCATTATCTTTCAAAGCTTCTTTCCATGATTTTGGTTCTTCTTGTGACACGTAACACGCGAAGGACCAATCATTCTGAAGACCAGATTCTCTAATGGCTGAATACAAACTAGCATTCTGGTTGTTTCTCAGCTGATTACGCGTCTGCACACCGCGTTGGACATCTCCAATAATATTCTGCTGTGGGTGGATATCGTGAATCCTCATTTCAGGATTTTCGGAAACACGAGTATTGATACCCAAATTGTTAAGATTAAGATCAACAACCAGCTCCACACCAGGAATGTGTGTAGAGGTGGATGCATTCCCTTCAGAAGTATCTATATTCTGCCCATGAGGTGTATCAACAGAGGCACCTTGAACAGGAGCAACTGGAGCTGAAGATCCTCCTGCTGCATCATGATATTCATCATCTTCCGAAGACTCATTGTAATCAGCAGCATCTTCAAATACCTCATTCTGTACCGTATTGTTAACCGATGAAGAACCTTGTGGGCCAACAATAACAGGTCTAACAAATGGCGAGTCAGTAGCGTTGTCACTTTCAAATAGCATTCGAGCAGCTGCTGATTCTACGTCAAAGGTCGGCAGATTAAAGGAGTCAAACAGTCCATCATAATCGAACATCCACGGATCACCCGGAGCCCTAACAGGACTTGTGTACCTTTGAACCTTCACCTCACTCCGCAGCTCAACCTTTTTCGTTGCTAGATTCTAGACGCGATAATTGGAGTTGCATATCCAAGGAAGAAACCATCGATAGCTTTAGCCCCAAATTTTCCATCTTGTTCAATCATAGTACATGGAGCACCAAAGGGTTCTAGGTAAGAAAGATCCGGTTTCCTTTTCTGAAGGAGTTCGAAACAAGTTTTGCCATGTCTCTTTACTGTAAGAACTCGGTTTAATGTGTAGCACGCAGTCGACACAGCTTCCCCCCAGAATTGAACAGGGAGTTCCGACTCTACTAACATTGTTCTTGCAGTTTTAATTATCGTTCGATTCTTCCTCTCCGCGACACCATTTTGTTGTGGAGTGTAACGAGAACTGTATTCATGAAGAATGCCTTTAGAAGTACAAAACTCATCCATCACCTGATTCTTGAATTCAGTTCCATTGTCGCTTCGGATTCTTTTAACTTTCATTGAGTAGAGATTCTCCAACATTGTAAGAACATCCTTGAGGATGCCAGGAGTTTCACTCTTGTGTGCCATGAAAGATACCCAAGAAAATCTAGAATAGTCATCTATAACCACTAGACAGTAAACATCTCCGAATGTTGTCTTGTGCTTCATAGGTCCAAAAAGATCCATATGAAGACGTTCGAGAGGCATGCTGACAGTGTTGATTTTCTTCAAAGGGTGAGACTTCTTCGTTTGCTTCCCTTTTTGGCACGAGACACGGATATCTTGTAAATGAAAACCTCTCACTGGCACACCATTCACAAGATTATTTTTCACGAAATGGTTCATCATCCTCAAGTGAATGTGCCCCATTCTTCTGTGCCAAGATATAGACTCCTTTTCTGTGGCTTTCGAGACAAAGCAAGTGACTTGTGCAGATGTTGTAATCGCTTGGCTCATATCGAGGATATAAAGATCATTAACTCTCGGAGCCGATAAGAGAATCCATTCTTGTGGAATTTTGAACCCAGGTTTAAGCACGTAACAACCGGCATCATCAAAATGCACGGTGAACTTTTTATCGCAGATTTGCGACACACTGAGAAGATTATGATGAATTTGACGAACATAATTGATCTTATCGAAGCACACAATACCATTGGAGATACTTCCCTCTCCAGTGATGTATCCGCCTTTGTCTCCCGCAAATGCGACATAGCCTCCTCTAATATTTCTCACGTCATACAGAAGCCGTAAGTCGCCAGTCATGTGCCTGGATGCTCCACTATCAACAATCCAATGACTATTAATAGTTCCTCCTGGAACACCCTGCACATATCGTTAAAAGATCAGTTGAGGATGGGGACCCAAGCCTTAGTGGTCTTGGGTCGTCCCTGAGCATCACGAAAAGTGATCTCGATTTGTTGATGATTCTCAAAAACAGTAGCTCCCCCTGAACTATCACCCATCTTAGGTTTCCAAGTTTGTTTTTGCCTACCAGATTGAGTGTTGTAAACAGCTTTTGAAGCTTCTGGTTTTACTGGTTGTGAAACACTTGGTTCCCTTTTAACTGTTTTAACTTCAGATTTTAAAGCTTTTTCAACAGTTTTTATGTTCTTACGTCGTTGTTTAGTTTCTTGTTCTTTAACTGTCCTTTTATCATGTTTTGGTGAAACTGAACGACGTTGAGGGTGAGCTTTTTCAGGTGGTGCTTTCTCAAGGAATTTATCCTTTGGAGCGTTTGGGCAATTCTTAATGATATGCCCAAATTCCCCAAATTTAAAGCATGTTCTCCTTTCCACAAACTTAGGAGAATTCGTTTGAACAACAGATGTCGAACCCGTGGTACTTGCTTTTTCATCACACCCGTTTGTATGTTGAGTGTAATTGTTATCATTGTTACGTTTTAAGATCGTGACTTGTTGTACAAAATCGATGTTTGATTTGTTTTCAAAGGTCTCAATCTTATCAGTACCCTTTGATGATACGAATTTGACATCTTTTGCTTTCTTTTGAAAGTGAGCTCCTTTTGTTTCCGGTTTCATTTGAGAGACATTAGGCTTTTGAGCTCGCTTGACAGGTTGTTTACCATTAGAAGCACTAGGTTGTTGAGTGGTTGGTGATTTTTGATTACCAAACTGTTTTCTGATCTCAGCCTTAGGAATTGGATCACATTGTGTTACAACAATTCCCGGAAGTGTTTTTCCCAAAAAATTGTTTGTGTTATCTTCAAAGACTTTATCAATCAAATATTGATTGACATTTTCAATTGGAAAATCGCGATCCGAGTAGATTTTATCATCACCAACCAACGTATACAACACAGTACTGCTTTTAACAGCAGACACAGACGTCTTGTCAACTTTGACAGGATCTATCACTTGCTTGACAACTGATGGAACAGCAGGAGTATCAGGATCACAAAGAATGTGATTCTCGAGTGGAATTACTACTCCTTTCATCTTGTCAAGTGATTTATCCTGATCACTTACATCCAATTCTGATTCATCATCCGATGACTCATAGTCCTCGATAATTGGAGGACTTTGTTTCATGGATGCTGAAGTTTCTTGTTGCTTAGAGGATGTGTTTGAAGAACTGTCCGGTTTGAACCCTAGGCCCGTAGAAAATTCCTCAAAATTAAGAGGCACACTGGGTTCATACCGTGGCATGTCCTCTTCATCAGGCATTTTGGTATAATTATGCCTCAAAGGGGGCGGACACTTCTTATATCCTATGCCTTTTGATTTCCCTTCAGTTGTTGAACATCGATGATGTGATCAAGCACAAATCGGGAGTTAGAATAACTTTCCAATTTTTGTTTGATTGCATCATGCTCGCATTGGGCAATGGCTAGTTGCTTCTTGGTTTCCTCCACAATATTAATGTACTCATTTATACTCACTTGTTTATGGTAAACCACTTTGTTCACTTCGGACACACTTTTCTTTAATGTTTCGATTACAGATTTAAATTCTTTTTCGTTCCGAGTTAAAGCCATATTTGCCTCTTTGCATTTAGAAAGTTCAATAACCAAATTTTGATTATGACTATGAAGCTTTTCTAATTCAAGCTTCATATCTGCACATGATTTACAAACACTAGGAGCAGGAGTTTCAGAATTTACCTGACTCGAAGAGGCTGAGACATTTGCCATAAAGGCAGTTTGAAAAGAAAAAGATCCATCTTCAGAAAAGAACTTCTCCATTTCCCTAGATGCAGTAGCAGCCTTCTTGATCAGAATTGATTTCTGACATATGAGTTCATCAGCTTCAGTCAATAAATCCTCAACATCAGACCCTGCTTCCTCCTTCACATCAGGCTCAGATTGATTATCCCCAGAAATAGAGCCTTCTTCATCAGAACTCCCAGAATAACCAGAACTGTCGTCACTTTCAGAAAACTCTTCTTTATGAACATGCTTGATGTAATTGATGATCTTTGCATAACATGTTGTTCCTCCTCCTTGATCACCTTCCCCAAACTGTACAGACCAGTCACATCCTTCATCAGCTTGAACAGTCAAAGCTCGATTGGGATTTGATGGTCCAGACTGGCTCTGATTGCTGTTGACTGCTACAATCCTCCTGTCACGATTCTCTTGTTGGGCATACACATTTGAAGTACTCGTCTGGTTTCTGAAAGGGTTATGATTTCCTTGTTTGGTTGGTCGGGTGCAGTCACGTTTGAAGTGACACTTCTCGCCACAATTGAAACATGTGACAGCATTTATATCAAACCCGTACTTCGTATCTTTCTTTCCTTCCAACGAAGTTCTTCCAGTTCGAGCCATAAAATCTTTTGCCCTTCTAACTGCACTAGCAAAAGCCCATTTGATATCCATTAATTCCATCTCATCCTTGTCGATCTGTTGATAATCTTCATTGGTCATATTGATGTTTCCAATTTGACCTGCCAGCAAGAAGTTCTGCAGATGAAGATCCTGAGGATCAAGGGAATCCTGATTCAGCTGCTACAACACAACAGCCCCCAGCTGGTACATCATCTGCTATAGTCGTTTATCAGCCGTCAGTGATTGGGTCATCTCAAGGGACATCCAGCGGTACAGTCGGTGAAGAACAATTACTTGAAGCTTTAGCTGGTACACCCTCTGTCCCTAGTTCAGCTGACTTGGCATTATAGGTTGTGCATCCGGTTACCGGAGAATCTCTTGAAGAGGGTGAGATTGTTGATGGTCTCACGCCTCAACAGTTGATCACATTGAAAGCGATGCGAGACATTAATGATGATGAAGTTGAGAAGATGCCAAGTGAACCGGAGTCTATAAATGTTGAAAACGTTGATGAGATTGTCTTCGAGGGTGATGTGAAGAAATCATCATATGTTAGACAGGATGGTACCGAATTTGCTCCGTTCGATGAAGACTGGTTGAAAGACAACGTTGAAGATATTGATGAACATCTGAAAAACCGTGATACTTCAGAGAATGCCACGGATGCGTTCGCTGCATGGCGTCAACGGTTTTTGTCTAGGGTTTCAAAGCCTGTTCCAGAGGCTACACAAGTTGACTTCTTACAGCTGGAAAAGGCTAAGCCTAGTGGGCGGATTCTATGTTGGATGTTTGTAAAAGAAATCCATTGTGTTGCAATCAAGCGGGAGTTCGGGATTCAGTATTTTAGGTCGCTGCTGAGCATCTTATCTTTGCCATTTTATGATGTGGCCGCTTTGACAAAGATAGATCTCATAAATCGTTCAAAATATGATGGTGCGACGTTATTTGAACGATTGATTAGAATGAACAAGAAATCGCGGTGGAAAGACAAGTCTTACAAACCTCAGTTCCCCAGGCATCAACAGATAAAGTTCACTCTTGATCCGGAAACCAACACCGGGAGATACAAGCTTGTGTACGAGCCGGCGAGAGTGGTTGAGAAGATTCCGTTAATGCCGATGCAGCATGATTTTCTTGGTGATATGCGCTTATGGTGCTATGATTCAGACACGCATGAGGCAGTTATTGTTTTCAAAGATGATAAAAACTTCAGGATATTGGATCCGATGTGGCTGGTGAATATGTCTGCATCCGACATCACCAAGTTGTACAGGCATGACATCTTTTATGAAGACAAGGACACACACCAGGCACTGAAGTTTCAGCGCGTTGCTTGCTACTGCTATTACAGGGGAATCCATTCGGGGAGTTCCTGGTCCGAATGTCACTGAAGAAGAAAGAAATGAAGACCGAAGACGAGTAATAGACAAGGGGGAGTTTGTTTATTCTTATATATCAAAGAATAAATCTTGAGGGACTTGTTCTCCAATTGTTGAAAGTCTATGTGATTAAAACGCACAAATGCGGACTAGTTTGTCTATAAGGGTGTCCGCATTTGTATTTTAAAGTTGTCAGAACTTATGTTTCTTAGATAGCTTGTCGGGATTTGTTATTTTGGTTTTGTAAGAACTTATAAGTTCTTTGTTTTTGTCCGAATTTGTGGTTTTTGTAATGTCAGTACAGTACTACTACAGTACTACTACTGACAAGTGAATTTGTATTGTATTGTCCGTATTTAGGTTATAGACGGACTAAGGTTTGTCTTGTAAGGACTTAAGTGTCCGAACTTGTATGTGTATATACTCTTAGTGAATAGAAATGAATGAAAAAATGTTGATGCATTTTTGTGTCTGTCACTAGTCTTATATGTAAGGTTGTATTTTGTACCGTCTTTATTGATTATCGAGTCTGTATTCGCAGTCGACCAAGTCGGACATCCTCCTATCCGCTTGTGTCTGACTTGTTTGTCTCCTAGTTTATGTATTGGTCGTAAAACTATGCATGTGGCATGTTAAGGGTATTTCTGTCTTTTACTTGTGTTATTAGTGCCTTCTGTTTTTGCTGCATGTTATTGCAGAAACAGTCATCTGATTGCAGCCTTTGGCGAAACACTCTGTTTCGTTGAATACATGTCGACGAAACAGACTTGGTCTTAGTTGTTTCTGTTTCGTCAAAGTGGTCAACGAATCACATGTGATTCGTTGACTGTTGGGCTTAGTCTTGGGCTTTCTTCTGCTTCGTCAGCCCAGTTTGTGATTCGTCGAGCTTATCAGCCCATCTGCTATATAAGGCACAGATATGTCACAGTTTAGTCTCAGAGATGAGAGAAAACCCTTCAAGCTTGTAAACTGTGTTTGTATCAGTTTGTAATATCTCATCCAGTTAATCAAAAGAGTGTGTTATAAATAACTGCATTATAAGGCATTTGGTTTTTATAGGATGAAGAGCAACCAAGTTTAGCATTGTAGAAAGTATCAATCCTCCATTTAACCGCCCAATCTTGGTTACCGATTGTAGTTTCTTCATCATCCAAAGCCCATTGTATCATGGTCTTATCTTTGTTCTATAATACCTTTATATGCAACATCAATCCATTTAACATCCGAACTTCCCAATTCTTTTCCCATAACTCTTGCTACATCATTTATCTCTGGATAATCTGCAAATAGTATACATTTACTTCACAATTTAGATTTTAGACACGTATGTTCTGACTAGAGGTTGTGGTTTTGATCCGTTTACATGTGAATCAGTTGATTCTTGATTCTGGTTATGTTTGAACTCTAACATATGGCTAATAATAAAACAAATCAAAAAGGTTCAAAGTAACTCGAAATGTAATTTGAATGCATAGATCCTCCCATACCATAATTTTCACGTTAATTACATGTATAAAAGTAAAACATTTCGGTTGCCCACGTAGAGACCTCCCAGGAAGTCACCCATCCTAGTACTACTCCCACCTAAGCACGCATAATTGTGGAGTTTTCATGTGCTCCACAACCAACTAAGACCAAAACGCGTTGGTGATTTAATAGGTAGGGAATGTCTTATAAACCAAAAAACTCTCCTGGCCACGACCAATGTAGGATCTGCCTTGGGTGTCACAATGGTCCATGTTAATCTTCTCGGTATCAATATTGGCATCATTACAATCACCCCGTCTAGGTCATTTTGGTAATGTCCTATTATCTCAGCATATATGTCCTTCTTGCTGGGAGCTATGGTAACAACATGAATATCTTGGTTCTTTTTTCATGTGTGATTGAACATGTTCCTTATAAAACGAAAGTTCATCTACGTTGTTCTACAATCGTTTCAAAGTATACTCAAAATAATGTCTTGCATCATAAAATCACGACTCATTGGAATAGCAGTAGAACAGTTTGGGCAGCATCTTTAGACCATCTATTAAGTATATATTGTTTTTGAAATTCGCTTATGTCCATACTTCTCAAAACATAAAAGATGCGTCTGCATAACAACCCAAATTTCTCAAAACATCATGAACAGTAGTTGGTACAATCAAGTTTCCGAAATGGAACGGAACATAACCTGTAGGATCTGAGTTTGTAATACTTGTTAGTTTAAGTAACTAAGGAACAAACAATTTGTAAATTGTAAAAACTGTTTGTTCCTTGAACTATTATGAATTCAAACATAGTACAATGATTATACAATCTCCCCATAACATGATGAAAGGCCCCAAAACTGGGCACCCTACAGTTGGGTCACATCACATGTAACCAAAATTTGATTGTGAGGTAGAATGCTAATGTGTATGAACGACAATGTGATCAATTTGCAAAATGAAAATGACAATGAACACCGATATTTGTATGAGGAAAAAGCCCTTGATCCTTGATAGATCTCCGGCACAAAAAACCTCAAGTGATCGAAACTACCGATCACCAAGTATATTGAAAAGTAACTAGTAATCAAGTACAACTTCGGAAGACAATGAGCTTAACACAATGAAGACTAGCGTTTGCAGTTTGCGAGAGAGAGAGAGAGAGAGTGTGAGTGTTGTGTGTTCATATGATAGCTTGTATTCTACCTAAAATGAGCCTTATTATCGCCTATAAAAGAGAAATAACAAGATAACAAACAAAGCGAAAATGTGCAAGTATCCCCATGTTCTCCATAACGGCTATACTTGTTCATGCACGTGCCAATTGAGAGCATATTCTCCGATATACCAACATAGACCAAGTCCAATTCGTTAAAACACTTGCGAATTCAAGTTTATACATAGGATATAATTGTAAGTTAATATAAGTAATAATAAGGATCCTTGATCCTCAGACTTCCTGTACCATCCATTAAGGATCAGTGATCCCGGCTAAATCTAAGGATATGTGATCAATAGTATTAAAAATAAATCCCCTAACAATTGCCCCCAAATATGGCGGATATGAAACTAATTTCATCTGCCATATTTCCGTTACAATTGGACTAGTCGTTACTCAAGAAACTAGTCGTTACAGTCTGATGACATCACTGATGGGATAGCCTGCAACGATCATTACGCTATATAGGGACAAGATATAGTTTGAAAAACCATTTAAGAACAAGAATTCCCAATTTAAAACCCATTCCGGAAGCTTATCAGGTATTCTCTCTTCTTCTAATCCTTTATTTTATGTATTCTTCTTCTTCAATCCTACAATGGCCAAGATGGTTACTTGATCCTCCCCAAACAAAAGTCAAGATCTCAATGGTTTACCAAAAAGCCAAAATCTTTTGAAGAATCCTTCCAACGAGTTATGCAGATTCACCGATCCAGAGATGATCGTTTATACACCTGTTTCCCCCTGGGAACAATCTTCCGTCCTTTCGATTCATCCACCAAAAGCGATTATCTCTCACCCGTTTCGGTGTGCTTTCCTACCATACCCTTTCAGATAGGTTATACATACCCATTCCCTGAATTCACCTAGCAATTCTTCACCCTAACTGGCCTGTGCTATAGCCAGGCAATGCCCATGTTATGGAGGGTATTGTACACTATAGACAAATCATCAGTGACAAAGGATTGGACTTCAATCTCTCTGAACTCTCACACATGTACGCCTTAGCATCAAGCTCCAACTTCTTCTGGAAATTCTGCACAGAGTAATCAATGGAAACGCGAAAAAATTGGATACATGAACAACGCCAATGAAAGCATACAACAGATTGTGAAATATTAATTTGAAAAAAAAACAACGAAACAAGCATAAAAGAACAAAACGCCATATCTGTTGTATATGTGTTGCATGATTTGCTGGAACAAAATATGAAAACATCATCAAATATTACTTTGTCCAACAGAATCCACATAAGACGCCATAGATCTGAGAAAGCTTGGAAAGGAGGTAACTACTAATACCAAATCTTTGGAGTTTTATTTGAAACAGATTTAAAATGCGAAATAAGGAGGAAACGTACAAAAGGACAATCGTACCCCTGCATATCATTTAGCGCCCCCTGCCACGTGTTAGGCCAGGATCCGTTCTCACCGTTCTCACACTTTAGGGCATTTTCTCTTGATCTCGTTCCTATATATATATATATATCTGGAGTCATGCCGCGAACTTATTTATTTATACATTTAAGTTAACGGTTAAAATAGTACGACGTGAAGAAAGTAAAATGTAAACATAAACGAACATAAATACATAACTGAGAAAGTAACGATACTAAACGCGAAAAGTACAGGTTGTCACATCATCCCCAAGTTGAAAGAAATTTCATTCTGAAATTTAGCAAGTAGTAGCTGATTCGGTTAGTGCGGTTGAGAAATTTCCTAGGGTGCCACACCTGAGCCTTAGTGGCTTCTCTTTCTTTGGTTGCTTGTTGTTGTGTGTTCACACATTGTATTATCAATTAGCAACACTTTTATGCATTTTGACTTATACCTCTTGCACTCATTTTTTTATGAAGTAAGTGGTTGTATTGTGGGTTATTTTGGATTTGCTCCCTTTGGGTGTTTAAAGGGGCATTTGGCTTTTTCTAGTCTCGTGAGTTTCGTATGAATTTCGTATGGAATCGATTCTCCAATATGTGAATGTTTATAATTACTGTGATGTTGCTCCTCATTTGGCTAGGCAACATCTGTTGCAACCATGAAGCACTTCTAAGTATTAGTCAGTTAACTATTAATATATGTTGCTCCCTAACGGATTTGTTGCTAACTATTAATATATGTGTGTGTATATATATATATATATATACACCCACACAGTATTCTTTGTTGTTTTGCATACTAGCCCGTTGGTTTCTAATTTCGGCTTCGGTTTCTGGGAACCTCTCCAGAAACCTCTCTGAATACCGATTGTTGGACTCAGAGAAAAGACGAATGATGATATCCTCATGTCTTTTTCTTCCTCCTTGTTGATGTGGTCGGAAGCCTTGTTGCTTATTTCGGGGTTGTTGAAAGTTAGATCGTTGATTTAAATTTTGTTGGTTGATATTCAGTTCCCCGTCAACTGCGCCAAAAACATGACTTGAGCGAGGGTGTGTATATTTTTAATATATTTTTAAGTAATTTTTACTCCTTTATCAAACTTTAAATTTATAGAACACGATATAACACTATCACTCTCTACAACACGATAGGGCAAGTGCACCCATTGTTGGCGTAGTATAGTGATGATAAGAAACCGAGGTCATCCAAGGACACAAGAGCTTTTAGTACCGGAATATTATCAATGTCTAATCTAACCAAATTTTTAGAAAATATTTTTAATAAGCAAAATAAAGAAAGAAACTAAGGAAGTGAAAGAAATAAATAGACAAGATAGAATCACTAGGCTCCAACTCATCTTTTAATCCTTTGATGATTTCCGCACCTTGGGTGTTTTAAGAGATTATCTTAGTTATAGTGGCATGTCCCTCTTTTGGAGGCAATGCTACCCTCAGCCATATTTGTCTGATTTAGCAGGGATATAGTCCTGAAAGGTCAAAATATGGAAAGATAATTAAGTAAGTTATTAATGCAAAATGTGGCATGTCCCTCTTTTGGAGGCAACGCTACCCTCGGCCATATTGGTCTGAGTCAGCAGGGATATAGTCCCGCAAGGCCGGTTTAAAGTTTAAATATTAGTTTATTTATAAGGGATTCAAGTCATTCTTACTTCCCCTGATTTGATGCTATCTGGCTCAAAGGAAGTCCTAATAAGCTTGAATCAAGTCCTTGCAGGATCTACACACTCAACGAGGCAAGAACTTTACCCAAACCATCCTTCTAACCCCTTTCCAAGCAGTTAACGCACCTTATATAAACCGTAAAGACACGAATGAGTGAATCAACAAAACATGAAGAGGTGATATGATAAAGTTCACTTTCAATATAAAAAACTAGATATTAAAGTCATTAATACAAACCCAATTAAAAAGTTAACCAAAGCTTCGAAATCAAAAGTAATACATAAATGACTTGTTTGACTTGATTCTTGAAAGATGGTTACATGCATGGGTCAATAAGGTGTCATAAAAGAATGTTCTAAAAAGGGTTTTGTGATTTGAGATGAATATGTTAAAAAATGAACTTTTGGAAGTTCATATATGTATGTATATATGTCGTGTGTGTGTGTGTATATATATATATAGGGGACTGCTAAAATAAAAACCACCTCCAATTGTAAGAACCATGAGAACTTTTTGATCCGGGGAGAGTTGGACCAAAATTTTTTTCACATTTGTAAAAAAAAAATTCAAAAAAAAAAAAATGTCGTGTGTGTAGTTTTGAGCACCACAAGTTTTTGTTTACGGGTACGGTAAATTTTATTTAAAATTTACGGTACACGTAAACACAAACTTGTGGTGCTCAAAACTATAGTCACGCCATTTATTTTTGAAATTTTTTTACAAATGTGTTTATAATACACGCATCTACGTTTATGAAAAAATTTTTTGGTTCAACTCACCCGGTACGGTGTAGTTCTCATGGTTCTTACAACTTGAGGTAGTTTTCATTTTAGCGGTCCCCTACATATATATATATATAGGGAGAGGATCATGAGAAAACTAGATATAAATGAGAAAACTAGAAAACTAACTAAAATCCACTAAAAGGGAGAGGGAGGGAGACTTTTAATGAAGGAGGGGGGACTTTTAATGAAGGAGGGGTAAAATTGGAACAAAAAATATATAAATTTTCAAACATTTCCCATTTCTCCATACGTTATCATTTTAAAACAAAAATGGCACCATAAGATCACAAATTTTCTTATCTTTCATTCAAGTATATTCGATCATATTTTTTATGACATAAAAAAAGATTTATGGTGTCGTCTTGTTTTCTCCACTATTATTATAGTAGTGCACATGTGCAATGTAACATGTACTACAATTGCATTACATGCTTAAAATTAGCTTTTTGAGTCTAGTTTAGCTTTTAGGGTTAGTTTTTTTGGAGGTTTAGGATTAGGATTAGGTTTTTGGGTGTGGGGGGAGGGGGGTTTAGGTTTTTTTTTGGGGGTGGGGGGGGGGGTGGGGGTTTAGGTTTTTTTTCGGGTTTATGTTTAGTGTTTAGTTTTAGGTTTTTGGGGGGTGGGGGGTGGGGGGTTTAGGTTTTTGGGGGTGGGGGGTGGGGGGGTTTAGGTTTTTGGGGGGTGGGGGTGGGGGAGGGGGGTTTAGGTTTTTTTGGGGGGGGGGGGTGGGGGGTTTAGGTTTTTTTCGGGTTTATGTTTAGGGTTTAGTTTTAGGTTTTTGGGGGTTGGGGGGTGGGGGGGGGTTTAGGTTTTTGGGGGGTGGGGGGTGGGGGGGTTAGGCTTTTGGTGGGAGGGTGAATTTAGGTTTTGGGGGGTGGGGGTGGGGGGGGTTTAGGTTTTTGGGGGGTGTCGGTGGGTGGTGGGTTAAGTGGTTTAGTCTTTCCGTATTAGTGCACATGTGCAGTACAACAAAAATTTTTTTTTTTTTTTTTTTTGAAAATTTTTTTCCATACATATAAAGTAGCGATTTTTTATTAAAAAATTGTAAAAAAAAAAAAAAAATTTTTGGTATTTTTTTTGGTTTTTTTTAGGTTTTTTTAGTTAGTTTTTTGGTTTTCTCATTTAAACTAGTTTTCTCATGATCCATCCCCTATATATATATATATATATATATATATATATACATATATACTATATTAATAAGCATATCCAAAGGACTTCTTAAGGTCATAAGAATTTCCTTAAAACACCCCTAAAGCATGATGTACAAGTCTTTTAAGCACCATAAAACATCACTTTCCACTTATACCCTTTTACTCAAATAAACACGGATTGAGATCTACGCCGTCCATTTTAAAAGAAGTACACCACAAGGATTGGGATCTGCATCGTCCATTCAATTTTCAACTCCCGCTCATACCCAATTCCCCATATATCACTGTCTTCTTTTCATTTTTCATTTGCAGAGGATAGAGAGAACAAGAGAGGAGAGAATGTTAGAGAGAGGGAGAAAGAAAGAGGTATACAGGTGAAGATCGGAAGTAGCGTTGTGCTCAAGTATGTGTAATTTTCATCCTAATATCCTTATCACCAGATCTCTAGGTTTTTCTTCACCTTCTTTTTTGGTTATACCAGGTTTATTCTTCCGTCTTAGTTCGCTTTCTCCATAGTGATGGTTGCTGAAGACGAAGCAACGGCGATTAAGGTGGTTAGGCTTTTGGTGGGAGGGTGAATTTAGGTTTTGGGGGGTGGGGGTGGGGGGGGGTTTAGGTTTTTGGGGGGTGTCGGTGGGTGGTGGGTTAAGTGGTTTAGTCTTTCCGTATTAGTGCACATGTGCAGTACAACAAAATTTTTTTTTTTTTTTTTTTTTTTGAAATTTTTTTTCCATACATATAAAGTAGCGATTTTTTATTAAAAATTTGTAAAAAAAAAAAAAAAAATTTTTGGTATTTTTTTTGTTTTTTTTTAGGTTTTTTTAGTTAGTTTTTTGGTTTTCTCATTTAAACTAGTTTTCTCATGATCCATCCCCTATATATATATATATATATATATATATACACATATATACTATATTAATAAGCATATCCAAAGGACTTCTTAAGGTCATAAGAATTTCCTTAAAACACCCCTAAAGCATGATGTACAAGTCTTTTAAGCACCATAAAACATCACTTTCCACTTATACCCTTTTACTCAAATAAACACGGATTGAGATCTACGCCGTCCATTTTAAAAGAAGTACACCACAAGGATTGGGATCTGCATCGTCCATTCAATTTTCAACTCCCGCTCATACCCAATTCCCCATATATCACTGTCTTCTTTTCATTTTTCATTTGCAGAGGATAGAGAGAACAAGAGAGGAGAGAATGTTAGAGAGAGGGAGAAAGAAAGAGGTATACAGGTGAAGATCGGAAGTAGCGTTGTGCTCAAGTATGTGTAATTTTCATCCTAATATCCTTATCACCAGATCTCTAGGTTTTTCTTCACCTTCTTTTTTGGTTATACCAGGTTTATTCTTCCGTCTTAGTTCGCTTTCTCCATAGTGATGGTTGCTGAAGACGAAGCAACGGCGATTAAGGTGGTTTTCGTGGTGGTTCACCGTGGTTGTTGACCACTTGACCTTCCCAACGACTAAGGTTGTCGGCGACGACCTAGGGTTCATAATATGTAAGGTTTCTTATCCAGATCTACTTTCCAACCAGTTCAGATAGAAGTTTGGGTATTTGAAATATCCGTAATCTTAATTTTCTGATTTTAGGTTTAGGATTCAATTACTTTGTTGACGTTTTTCTGTTTTAGAGTAACCAATGTCAGCTTGAAAATTTGCAGCTAGAAAATTTTCTTTTGGAAGCTTGTGGAAACCTAAAAGTTTCAGATTCTGGATTGAGTATTCTTTCTCGACATGTTAGGTTAAGTAAAAGATGTTAACCTTTAATTGTTATTTGTCTTGAATCTTATATTGAATTCTAAATGAGAGAGAGAGAGAAAGAGAGGGAGAGAGGGAGTAAGTCAGAGAGAAAGAGGGAGGGAGATTAGTTTGCTTGGTTGTTTTATTTGATAGCATAAACCAGTTGTTGACTTAACCGGGTAATGCATATTTTGTAGGTTATGATGGGACTACAATCGATTGGGATGATTTGGCTCATGTAAGAACTTGTTTCATGATGTTTTATTTATTACAAGATTGTCGTGTTTTTTTTTTAATTTTTTGTCCGTTGTCGGCGTTTATTGTAGGGTGTTTATAGTTACGGGTATGCACCATATGGTGAGGTTGCGGTAGCCGGCGAAGATGGTGGTGTTGTTTTCTGACAGTTGAGCAGTGGCAACAACGATGAGTAGCGACCACAAGAACTCTCCAACATCACATGTAACTAAATAAGAAGTGGCGGTTTAACGGTTTTTAGGTTAGATCGGAAGGCGGTTGGAGTTTCAGATGCGATACTGGTCAAATAAGGGTTCTAGTGAAATTCCGGCAACCCTGAGGTAAGATCTAACACCTTAGGTCATTTGTCCAATAGCATATCCTAACTACGTCAATGGTCCATTTCTTGTTTTTATTTGACCTCAGATGACTTTAGGCCATCTAGGGTTACTCTGACAGCGGTGGTGACCAGTTCTGGCGACGTCTTCGGCAGCACCCTCGGTGACAATGGTGGCTGTTGTCACCATTATTGAATTTCTAAAATCAAGACTGTTGTGTTGGGTCTTTGTATAATTCACATAATTGGTAATTAGTAACTTTCTTTATATTTATTTCATGGACACCTGTTGCCATTCAGTATGGAACTGGGTGGAACCGGAGAGATCTGATGTTTTTTTTAGCCAAGACTCTGTCAAACTCGGTGACCTGGTTATAAAAGGGCGGGTAAAGATCGAAACATTCTGGTGTTTTTGAGTGAAATGTCTTCATTGATTTCTTATTGGTTATGCGTTTTTATGCAGGATTTTATAGAGGCAACCGGAGAGAGCTTAGCATCACTTTCTTGGCAGCCAAGTTAGATTGTATACTTGATCTTGGACTTCCGGCGATATCTGTTGGGAAAGCTGTACCTGTTTGGTAACTAGGACTCTTGTTTATGTTTCATACTATGCTGATTTTTAGCTAACTTTTTTTAAGTTTTACCTGTTAGAGATAAGATATTACCTAAATTGGTTGCCTACATATGGATTTAAATTGCTACCTCTACATTTTTCCCTTTTTTATAAGTAAAGCAATGATGATGACTGTTGTGGTTAATTAGTGAAAACTTGGTTTAATAGGTTCTAGAGTTAATGTGCAGAATAGGACTTTTTTGGTTTGTATACTAAAATTATCACCAACTACAAAGTCTTTTTTATTAAATCATAATAACTTGTCAAGATTCATTAGTGCTTTTACAATGACTTTGAATTTTAGTGGTTGATTTAGCATTTTGTTTTTAAGGGAAAAAGGTGTTTTTAGCTTTTACTTGTATTGCAAATAAAGACGGTATCTGAATGAATGACATTTAACATGGTTTTTGTAATATTGTTTTCTTTTATCAGGTAGGTGTAGGTATCTGAATGCGTTGACATAGTCACTCAAATAGGCATTGTTCAAGATCTTGATGATAGGCGTCAGGAGCTTCCCCTGGGTATTCTGAAGCAACTTCACAAGTATGGTTCATTCGACTGTTTTGTTTTGTTTTGTTTTTTAATTTTATTTTCATTATGGTTTGTGAATATTTTGCATGTCATGTTATATAGGAAGCATCAACAACAGATTGAAAGGGGGGATTTTTCCGGTTGTTTGAGTCCAACTGCACTGGAATCAGCTGAACTGTTTGTTCATATACCTTTTGGTGAGCAAAAATACAAACACTTAGTTTCTATTAATAATTTATTATGCTATTTGAGCGTTTGATCTCCATTTGTTTATCCTTGCAGGTGCTAGAATGTTTAATAATGACATGATGTTAATAAGAAAACTAGAGGAACGGGAATTACACCAAGCGATCGAACTCAAAGATAGAAGATTAATGAATTTGCAGTTGGCTGATGCAAAACACCGTCTGTTTCAACTGAGTTTATCTCTAGGTGATGTCTTTTCTTCACCAACTCAAATAAAACAAAATCTTGTTTTCCCATCTGATAACAACAATGAAGAACATGTTGAAGGATGAGGGCAATTGCTAAGCTAAAGGATATGTTGGATCTGTTTGCCACCGCCTACTTCACCCCGCCGCACAACTTCTTTGTTGTCGCCACCGTATGCCTTGGTTTTGTTTAGATCGGTGGCATGTGACTCTTTTTCTGTTAGATCTCTTGTCGACACTGTTGTCTTTTCAGATTTCCACCAGACATAGGGTTCCGACAACACTCAAGGAGTTCCGGTAAGGTTCTGTCAATAAGGTTAATTGCAAAGGCACATTAGTTTCCGGGGACTTCAAAAACATTGGTTAGTCACATATGCTTTGTGTTCTTCAGACCTTTCGCTTTAATTAATTTAAAACCAACCAACGATTACATCTATATACAGGATGCAAAAAAATCGGATTTCACGCTTCGTGGTGATAGTCTTTCATGGAAATGAAAGCATATTGGATTTCTGGGAAAAAGTAAGTGTTTTTCTCAGCCACTCATTTCTCCAACAATGGATTTAATCATAATATTGATTCACACATGTATATATACTGCCGTTTTGTGGAGAAGATACTAAGGGTACAACCAATATAATAAAAAAAACTCTTTCTTCTTATAAAAGCTTCAGATCTAAGCTCGGCTTTGCATTCGGCTGCACTCAGAGGTACATCAACTTGCAAGATTAGAATGTTTGATACACACTTTAATAGCAGTATCAGTATCTGGATAGCAAGTGATGTTGATAATCATAATTGTAGGTCATTGAAAAGGATCTATACAACGTCATATCTGAAAAGGTAACACCAGTAGCTATAGCTAGCTGGCGATTTGTGCTTGGAAACTTTAAGAGTGACAGGCATTGATTTGTTAAATGAGATGCAAAGAAGTGGATGTAAACTCTAATTATTTAATGTTCATGTTTAGATTTAAAATTTCTTGTTTTTACATTTTCTGTTTTTTATGTTTTTTTTTTTTTTTTTTGAGAATTTAAATTGAATAGGTTGGTCAATCTATGGGATTTAATTCCCAATCTTTTGTCTTTTTAAAAAAAAAAATCCCAATTCTGTGTGGCTGTGTGATGTTTTTAGCTACTAAACACACCCTATGCAGACTGTTCGTATTGAGTGTTAGCAAATATGCTTACTACCTAGAGCTTGACACACCATCCCACCCCATGTATTTACTATGTTTTTTATTGCCTAATAATATTAATGTGGTGTAATGATGATTGTATTTGAGGGTGTTAGTGTGTTACACATGAAAAGATTTCATGCGATATGATTATGTATTATAATATTTTTATGCATTTTTTGTTCGGGAGCATAAAGATACCCAAAGACCTGAATAAAAACTAACACTGCAGAAAGAGCATGGAGCCATGTCATGGAGAACAGACAGCTACTTGATGGTCCAAACGTACGTCAACGAAGCTACCTGATTGATTGGTTGCTTAAAGCAGTAAAGCGGGCCACACTTTTTTTTTCAGTTGTGTGCTATCGAGGTATATTCTAGATCATCTTTAGATGCAGAGGTATGTTTCTGGTAATTTTCACAATTAGAGTTTTTGATCGGTTCTAAAATTGACCCATTTCCACCTCATTTTGGCAAGAGCAGTGGTGGTGTTGCACGTCACATTCTTTAGTAGTTGCAGAGCACGGAAATTGGTGACTTTGACTCCAAGGGCGATTCAGGGATTATAGAAAATAAGGTATTTATTATTGCTGCTGATATCAATTTTGTATACAAAGTGAACTTTTGACTAAATAAAGTCAAATTTTGTAGGACCGTTTTCGAGACCGAAACCGTGATTAGTGTGAGATAGGTTCAAGACGGGAGAGATTAGAGATGGATAAACAAACACTTCTTTGTATTAATCGGTAATAAAACATTACAAATCGGCCCAGTTACAAGACAACCGAACTAATACCAAAGGAGTATACATCCGGGGAGAGACCAAGTGGTGATCTCTCCCCCACACAATGAAGCTCATAGGGAACTCTCAAATGAGCTCCCCTTCTCTCTATTCTCACCTGTTGCAAGGGTTGGTATTTATACCCACACCCATTTGTCTAGCAAACACACATGGTCAAACAAATAACCCTCTCGTTTGACCGCTTCAAACGAGCGGGTGAATACACGCTCGTTTGACTGTTTCACTAACTATTACAAATTCAGCGTAAAATAATAACTAATCTATTCGACAAGCATCGGACACAAAATCTGCATCAACAAATTCCCCCTTGTCCGTTGCTGTCGAATGCTGAAAATGCAACTGCAATCGATCTTCAGTCAAGTATTCATCTTCTCTGTATTAACAAATTCCCCCTTGACTGATGATCCAGGTAAGTAGTATCTTGACGCTCCTTGTATAATAGTTCCCCCTCAAAGTACGCGTATCCGTGTTGGGTGTTGTGCAATTTCCTCAATTGACCGATCTTCCGCTGATCTTCCAATACTCCAACCGGCATTTGATAAGGGTTCCATTCTTTAAGAACTGCATCAAGTCTTGATCTGTCATAAGAACTCTATTTCATACAAGCATACTACATTGATAGAGATTTCTGGTGAACTGTCTTTCGTAAACCGTCTTTGTGGAATCGACCAAGTAATGCACTTTAATCTTCAGCATCAACACTCAGGAAAGTCAGCTAGACCAAGTGTATCTCTTGCAAGCTCAACCAAACGGCACGCTTAGTTGAACTACATCCAGATCTCATTGTCTCGCCTTTGTGAAGTTGACCACGTAATGCACTATGGATCTTCAGCATCAGTACTCAGGAAGTCAGCTTGACCAAGTACATCGTTTGCAAACTCAACGAATTGAGTTACCCCCAGATCCTCGTAAAATCCCAAAGAAACATCAAACCCAAAACCGAATCCTGCAGGTCTTCAGCCTTGAACTATCAGCTTTCATAAAGATTCCCCCAGGTCTTCAGTAAACAGCGCCTTGAAACTACTGTCGACTTTAGATACCTGTATGTTTCCGTGCAAAACCCTTCACGCTGGCTGGAGAATTAATTAAAATCCTCAAATATGTGTCTGTGCAAAACATTCCATGCCGAACCATTAGTATCACCAGAAAATCACAAACTCTACCACCTGTGATTGCGTTTAGAAATTTACCGAAGAAATTCAACATTTGAAAAAGTTTTATCCCCCCATTTCTTTGGTAAAATCTCGAAACCTTAACAGATTCTCTCCACTTCAAAGAAACTGTCGTCAAATGTTCACCAATTCCCTCCACTGAGCGGAACTGTCATCAATTTTCATTGAATGTTCCCAGTTCCGAAAAATCACGAAAACCACTTTCTTCTTTGCATATTCTAGTTGAATAAGAACGCCCCCTAGTACCCCGTAGGATCTGACTTGTATCCCTCCAAAGACTTTGTGAACTAGTTAGGACCGGTATTGACATTCTAGGTTCATTCATTCGTTACCAAATGCGAGAATATGACAATAAACAAAAAATATTTCTTCGTTGCATATTCTAGTTGATAAAGAAATTTTGCCTAGTACCCCGTAGGATCCGACTTGTATCCCTCCAAAGACTTTGTGAACTCGTTAGGACCGGTATTGACATTCCAGGTTCATAAGTTCGTTTTCAAATGCGAGAATATGACAATAAACAAAATGCTTTCGAACAAGTGTGTTTGAAACAAGTGTGTTCTTGTGTTTTTCAGATTCTTGTTCTTAAAAAAAAAATCATATTTTCTAGAAAAATACTTCAAAAATCAATGGAGCGTCTTTGCACAAGATAGGCGACAGAAGAAATTGTTGCCTTTGATGGAGAGAAGATGAAAAGGGAAACAGAGTTGTCTGTTGAAAGAAATTGATAACTTCGACAAAATGAAAATCAGTTCAAAGTATGAGTGTTAAAGGCTTTGATCGGGTCCCCAGGGTAGATTCAAATCAATATGTACGCACCTGCAGCACGTCTGAAGTTCAAAATCAACAAGATGAACGTGCAGTGTACATTTCTTCGTGGTGTGATTGAAGAAAATGTGTTTGTTGAACAAACCAACCGGGTGTGCGGATGCCTTTACATGGTTTGAACAACCGCACACTACTTCTCAAAGAGAAAGTCAAAGACCTTCGCTGGTGCAATATGCAAGACCAGCCGGAACCAAAGGTTTATGATCTTGTTGCTGTCAAGAGATTCTCAGTAGCTACAAAACAAAAGTCGACTTTGAAGTCCACACCGGGTGGATATCCAGTATGGGAGAACACTCAAAAAATTCCTGGTAATGCACGAAGCGGTTGCAGATTACGGTTTTGAATTTCTAATCTCTCCTATGCTTGTCGATATTTAAGCCGATTTATGAATTATTATCATTTCGTACAGCACTCTTTGGCCTGACACGTTGAACTCGAATATCACCTCACACGTGATTGTTTCACTATGAAACTCGTCAATGTTGTCATGGTCCGCACCGCTTACCGACGTGCCAACTGATTTTTCCAAAATATTCGATAAATCATTTCTGATTAAAATTAATTTTGGTAAACGGCATTGCGGTAAAACATGAGTTAATCCGACATCGGAAAATCATTTTTGTAAATATTTGTTTGTGTTTTCTTAATTTATCTTAGTTTGTTGATTTTAAGGGGAGTAAATCCAAAATTTGAAAAATATAAAAACATCGAAAAATTTCAAAAACACAAAAACAATAGAAAAACAAAAATGAGTTTCCTGGTGAGAAAAAGAGAAAATGATAGTAAATCAGTGGTCTGTCGAAACCTCTTTAAACTGAAATGCAAAATGACAAATGTTTAAGCAGCTCTATAAAAGATGTATCGGTAGGCTCACAATCATTTTAAAGTGTGCAGGGTGATATAAATCTTAATCGACTGAAGACCGAAATTTCGTTTGAGAGATTGCCGAGGTTCTGAGATATTCGGTCTTTATGTTGCTTATCATCTGGGTATCATGGTTGTATCTTTTACCGAAAAACAAACGGGGACGCAAGTCTAGATATTGGATTCGACCTCAATAAGTGATCAAGAATCACATGTCCCTCAAATAAGTGATAATATATCACATTCATCCGGGAGTCAAGTTCGTCTCTTTGCTGTACGAAAGTACTGACCTGTTCACGGACTTGCTCTTGTGCCCTTCATGCATCTGAAAATCAAGTTCCTCATAAATAAGTGATTATATCACATAGGGCTTGTTTTCAATCAAAATAAGTGAGAATCTCACATCATATACGGTCAAACAGATGATAATCGGTATACTCACCGGTAAGATGAACCCTCGTGCATACCTTGATACGGGAATGTGTCGTGTGTGGATGAACAGCGGTCGGTAAGTATAAATCATACACTAATCGTATCCCCTCGCCATGATTACATCTGATAAGTTGAGCTTATGTGGACAACAATACCGATAATTGTTATAGGATGCTTATCTAAACGTTAACTAATTGAACAGAAAGAGCGTTTTGGTGTGACCATACACTAATATGATTCTCTTACCCTCGAAACTCGCAAAAAGAATGTCTGTAAATGTTTATTTACTGCTTTCAGTTTCAGCATCTTTGTATATATTTATTTATTGTTTTCCGTCTTTACATTTGACAAATGAAAAATTCCAAAAAGATTTTAGGTGTGTTTTAATATAAACTTTAAAAATCCAAAAAGATTTTGCTTCTAGTTTTTTTTGAATGACCGATGTTGGAACTCGAGTCTATCCTACCTAAAATCCTGATCGTAAGCCGGAAAAACAATTGCATCTTCATAAATGGTCGAAGTTAACAAGTTTTGAAAGTTAAAGGATTAAAATTGATCATTTTCTAAACTTTCAAACTGTTGTCGGTCGGTAGTTGATTGTAAAATGGTCACACATGTGTCGTTTGTTTATGGAAACTATATTCCAAGCAGTTGTTCTCATTATGCGTTTAGATTTCTTGCATGTGCAGATGCTAAAGGCAAGGAGAACATGTTCGATGACAAGCTTCGGAATAAAGACACGACGTGAAGGCACTCAAAAGATAATGATGATAGAGTTGTCGCTGACCCTTTATCAACACCACAAGGATCTGAAGAATTGACAAGTCAAAAGATTCACGAGCATGACTCAAAGGAGAGTTCATTCTAAGGGGGAGTTTGTTAACACACTTCCTACATGAAAAGGGGAGTTTGTTGATACACTTTCTTCTTATGACGCGTGAAGACTTTGAAGATCCTCCGACATGAAAGACACAGAAGACGAACCATCATAGAAGACGAACCATCACGAGTAGCGTCCAAGGGGGAGTTTGTTGATACACTTTGTGTGGACACGACTCGGCTCGGTTCGACTCGGCTCGGTACGACTTGGTTTCGACACGGTTAGGTCCGGCTCAAGCCCGACGTCACGACATTCCTCCGTCGTGCGCCCCAGAGATTGACACGCGAAGCACAGAGTGCCGCAAGCCAAGTCCCGTTTACACATCATCATGACATCATCATGATGATGTCATAACATTGAGTAAATGGAAGTTGTCAACAAAACAAGTAATCTGGGCCGTAATTCTTTCAACTTGGGCCGTAACTTGTTTATGGACTTTGACTTTCAGTTGGGCTTCATATTAAACGACCAAACAAGAATTATTAATATGTATGTCGACGGAACAGAATGTGTTTCGTCGACTTTGGTGTTTCGTCGTGGCCTTTATGCGTTTCGTCGTAGTCTAGTCTGTGTCTAGTATAAATACCCCTCTCAGTTTCTGTGTGAAATAGATGAGAGACCTGTGAGACTTAGTGAAATTCTGTAAACATTGTTTGTATATGTTTCGGGTTGTACTCATCCCTAATCAATAGACTTTGACTTGCACCGTCACGGGGATTCCGCACCTGTTACCGTGTTCGTGATAAACAAGGATAAGGTTTTCGTTATCAATCCTCCGGAAAAACGGGACCTACATTTTTTCGTTCAAGATACGCCGTTGATACAAAGGTTAATACTTAGGTTTTTTGTTTATTTTATTGTTATTATGTAGTGCTAAAAATATGTCATGTATATATGCATCTTGCATGCATCAAGTACTAAGATTTTGGTGGAGGCTTTGGCATTGGTGGTATTAAGTTGGAATTATACACTTAAAATTGATCTTTTTAAATCACACTTTTGAAAATCAAAATTTCTTTTCTGGAGTAATAGATGGGTCTATGATTCGGTAGCCTTAATCCAATGAATACCAAATTCGGTAGTATTCATGTTACCAGCCGCTTAAAAAACGTACATTTAAATATTATTATGTCGCCTTAACATATATAAGATGAGTCATATCTAGAAGGAGGTAGTAACTATAGGACAAAAAAAGGACAAAATACAATCACATAAAATGGGAAAAAAATGGTCCTACAAACATTCACTCAGAAAAATGGAAAAAAACGACGTAAAACATGGTGCATGTACCAATGCTTAGAAAAAATCTATATGTCGCTACGGTTGTCTTCACTCTCTTCTATCCATCAATACCGGTGTCAGTCCGTTGTCGTACTCGTAATGCTCGTCGTCTTCTTCCTCATCATCTTCTTCTGTCGACGAATCGTCCTTGGTTGGGTTGCCTTTTTTAAGTGGGCAATTCCTTTTATGGTGCTTGTGACAACCCTCATGATTACATGTATCCGTACGATTATTTAATGATAATTAAAGTGCTTGGTGATTGTGTTTAATTACTTAACTGTTTCCGGATTATTTTGTCATACTTACATGTGCTTGTTAACACACTAGTCTTGTGCAAAAAATTGACTAAATGGTCCTGAATGTTTTCCTAAGTGTTAGGAATTAAAAATGTTACAAAAATATATATAAAAAACACTTTAAGAAAGAATTAAACACTTTAACGAAACAGTATCCGACCAAACAACCGGACATTACCCGGGACACCAAATATTTGTCAAACACATTGTGTTATTATTTCTTGGCTAGTTATGGTCCCCATTCACCATAACAGCCACTAAAATATCCCCTAACTAACACATAGAATCATATACTTAGAATTGAACCCCCCCCCCCATGTGCAACCGTCCCCAAGGGACCCCACCAAGATCACCATGATCCTATTAGATCTCCTCATATATTTTGTTTAGATATTATTTGATGGTTGCTTGATCTAGTGAGCAAGATATTAGATATGAAGATCTTTAAGTATGGTGTGTATCTCATTCCATCACCTCATATCTTTCAACTAGATCACACACCTCTCTCTCACTAACTCTCTCTCCCTCTCTCGGCCCTCCCCAAACCACCACCATCACCACCCCAAGTGCACCACATTCATCCATCTTTGAGTTACATTCTAGCATCTAAGGTGATTCAAGAAAGTGCAAGCTTGTGGAGCTTAAAAAGGGCTTTGTTCTTGCTTCTTCCATCATCTTTTCTCATCATCTTCACTAGATTCTACCCTAGCCTTGTGCTGGTAGTAAGCTCTTGACAAAGCCTTGTTCATCTTGTTTCTTGGTTACAAGTTGTAGTATGTTTAGTATGTTCAAATCAATAAAGAAACAAGAACATTAAAAAGATGAAATATGATGTAATAATGTTAGTATGAAGTTGTTTTGATATGTTGTTGATTATTTGCTGATTTACTTGTTAATATTAAGTACTAGAAATGTTGTTGATCACTAAGCATGTTAACGGAACCAATATAACTCGCTTTAGAATGTTAAAAGCTGAAAACAGGGGGCTGTTTGGTGATTACAGCCAACTTCAGTTGGCTGTAACAGGACCTTAATAAAACGAAAACTGTATTTTCTGAAGCCTAGATTTATGTATTATGAAATACGGTTCTAATGGCACCGGAATCATAATTTTTGGACTTGTTTACTATTTTTAAAGTGTCGTTTTATAACAGCAGCTAAAGCTGCATTTTTGCTGCTGAAAATATGTGTTATATTCTTCATCATAACTTGAAACCTGAGTAGAACTAGGTCATGAAATTGGTACTGTAGATGGACACTGATGTCGTAGTAATTGTCCCACTGGAATTTCGTCAATCCGACTTACAATGAATTTTTAACAAATTATTCCGTGGACTGCAGTCAGAAGGTAATGAATCTGATTGCAGTCCGGAAAATGAATTTTTATAAAATACTGGTGATGAACTGGATCTCGAGATTTTTACACAATAATATCGGGATCGTTTAAGGCTTTCTGTAAAAAGTTGGGAATTTTTGGAACAGGTTAACTATTTTATTAAAATGCCCGAAAACAGTCCAGTTTTGGATATTTAAGTTAAAATGACAAAAGTAGTAATTTGCGTATTTAAATGTCGAGTATATTATCTGAGGATGATCTAACAGGTCGTATGTCTATAAAAGTAATATGTGCAATATCGTATGCCTGTTCTTGAGTAGCTATAGGTGGAATGTTGATATGAGCATGAACTATTGATGTGATGCTTGTTATGTGATAGACGCGTGTAGGAACTTTGTGCTTATTTGAAGTCAGTAATAAACTAAGTGGTAATCCTACTAGGACGTGATTGACCGACTTTGACTATTAGCTATATTTGAGAATCTAACTGAGCAAACCGAGGTGAGTTCACACTTTCTACAAGGCAATGGGATTCCCGGTGGTTTGGGAATGGGTTAAAGAATTAAAACAAAATCTACATATCCTCCTTGGGTAGGATATGTACGACCATCCTCCGTAGGTAGGATGCCAATATTAATCCTGCGTATTCTCCTTGGGTAGAACTACGTACGTTCGTCCTCCTTGGGTAGGACAACAACCTTAAAACTTACTAGACAAAACTCTATCATGAAGTCCCTCATTTTATATCGACTTAATCGCCGAGGCCAATGGCGAGCGGGTCATTAGTTAATAGCGCTATTTGGTTTAACAAACCTCACACCGTGCCAGTCAGACGGGCGTGTACTAATGGACTATGGCAAACTGTCAGTGATGATAGACACTGATGTAGGGCACAACTTATTTGCGTTAGTAGTCGATATGGTACGGTCTAGTGGTTCACATGGGGAAGCCCCCACTGATCATGGATATGGTTTGGGTAATAAAGAATGAACTGGTTAATCATACTTTCAACTACGGGGTAACCCCCACGGCAATTACGCCAACGAAAGACAAACCACGTTTTCAGAAACAACTGAAAACCGATCAACCAACTGTGAACTCACTCAACTTTGTTGTTGACTCGTTGTTACATGCCTTACAGGTCGTTAAATGCTTGGAGCTTGCACGAGGAAGGAGTCGTTGTGGGATATGGACTGTTATGTCCCGTGTTTAATAAATAAAATTTATGAACTTATGGAACCTATGTTTTGGTCTATAAACTTATGAACTACGAACTTATGTTTTGAACTTACGATTATGCTTCCGCTGTTTAAGTTAAAATTGGTTAACTAGCTTTTGGTCGCCAGTTGATTGGTGGCTCAATCCTGGTCACGTCACGCCTCCAAGCGTTGGTACTCCGCGTGTGGATTTTTGGGGGTTTGACAGATTGGTATCAGAGCCATTGGTTATCGTGAACTTGGTTTTAAAAGGGGAAAAGCTTTTTGATAAAACCAGACTATAACCAGTACAGTGCTCAATGATCCACAACGACGCTTCGCTCCACGTGCAAGACTCGACAACATAGGTGGTATGATTTATGTTATATTGTCGGTTAGATAGTCCACACTGTGCATTAGCTAACGTGATAACTGCTATTTGAACCTCTTATGCTCACTCTCTGCTGTCGTCCCACACTTACGCACTCTCGCGACACTTTTCTCACTTACGTTGCTACATTGTGAAGATCATGAGCGGACGCGGAGGACGTATCAACCTCACTCAAGCCCAGTTAATGGCTCTGATCAACGAACGAGGTGCTGAGGCACTCGCAGCTGTTCCTGCAGGAGGTATAATCCGCCATATCAACCCATCTTAGGACGTTTAGATCCTACCTTCGCAAACCAACCCTCGTGCTTAACCTTGTCTTTTATTCTCGCACAACAGGTCAGCATGCTCAGCCTCCTGTGTGCACGTTCAAAACCTTCATGGATTGCCGACCTAGTACTTTCAGCGGCACAAAAGGAGCTGTAGGTCTCCTTCACTGGTTCGAAAAGCTCGAGTCTGTTTTCGAAATGTGTGAATGCCCTGAAGATCGTAGAGTGAAATATGCTACTGGAACACTCCAAGGTGCTGCGTTAACCTGGTGTAAAGTACTGCTTGGGTTAGCGGTTGCTAATGCCACCCCATGGAACGGTTTCAAAGAACTGATCAAAGAAGAATACTGCAGTCGTGACGACATCCACAAGCTGGAGGTGGAATTTATCAATTTGAAGATGACGGGGTCTGAGATCGAAGCATACACAAAGAGGTCGAACGAACTAGCTATCTTGTGTCCCACTATGGTGGATCCTCCTATCAAGCGTATCGAGCTGTACCTTAAGGGTTTGGTGCCAGAAATTCAGAGCCACGTGACCTCAGCTAATCTCGGCACCATTTAGCAAATTATCCGGTTGGCTCATCGTCTCACTGATCAGGCAGTTGAGCAGAACAGGCTGCCCAAGCATATTAGCGCTACTACTACTGATGCTCCCAGTGATAATAAGCGCAAGTGGGATGGAAATTCGGGCAAGGGCTCTACTTCAGTTCAGTCTCAGTCCCAGCATCAAAAGATTGATGACCACCAGACTCCTGGTCAGCAATCTTCTGGTAGTCAAGGACAAGGTGGATACCAAGGGAACCACCCCAAGTGCAACCGGTGCAACAAGCATCATAGCGGGCAGCGCCACAAGGGTCGTTGTCTGAGATGTAACAAGTTGGGTCATGAAGCCAAGGATTGCAGGAGACCTCGTCCTGCGAATCAGAATCGTCAACAGCAACAACAAGCTCCACAGAACCACCAGCAGCAGCAACAGCAGGCCAATAAAGAATGCTTTCAGTGTGGCGCTGAAGGCCATTTTAAGAGGAACTGCCCCCAGCTGAACCAGAATCAGAACAACAACAACCAAGGAAATGGGAAAAACAATGGAGGAAACAATGGAGGCAACAACGGGGGTAAAAATAATGGCAATGGCACCCGTGGTCGTGCCTTCGTGATTGGTCAGGGTGATGCAAGGAACGATCCCAACGTTGTGATGGGTAAGTTTCTTCTGGACGACTTCTTTGTTACTGTTTTATTTGATTCGGGTGCCGATACTAGTTATGTGTCCTTAAAAGTTAGCCAAATGCTTAAGTGCACTCCAACACTTCTGAACACCAAACACACAGTAGAACTAGCAAACTGTAAAAGTCTTGAAGCCACACACATAGTTAAGGGCTGTAACCTCGTCCTAGCTGGTCAGACCTTCTCTATCGATCTTATTCCTATCATTCTGGGTAGTTTTGATGTTGTTATTAGGATGGATTGGTTATCTCATCAGCAAGCGGAAATTCTATGCAACGAGAAGATTGTCCGCATCCCTCGTTCTGGTAAAGAACCCCTCGTAATTCGTGGCGACAAGAGTGGTGCTGTTGTGGGCATCATCTCCTTCCATAAGGCCCAGAAGTGGTTCCGAAAGGGCCACACTGCTATCCTAGCCCTCGTTTCTGATACATCCTGGGAAGAAAGGAAGATAGAAGACGTACCTATTGTACGTGATTTTCCTGAGGTATTTCCTGAGGAATTACCTGGTCTTCCGCCTCATCATCAAGTCGAGTTTCAAATCGAGCTAACTCCTGGGGCAGCACCCATAGCCCGTGCGCCTTATCGCTTAGCCCCATCGGAACTAGAGGAATTGTCCACTCAATTGCAAGACCTCTTGGACAAGGGTTTTATTCGCCCTAGCTCTTCGCCTTGGGGAGCTCCAGTGTTATTTGTGAAGAAGAAAGACGGTACATTCAGAATGTGTATTGACTACCGTGAACTCAACAAGGTGACCGTGAAGAATCGTTATCCTCTTCCACGCATTGATGATTTAATCGACCAGTTGCAAGGGTCGAGTTTGTATTCCATGATTAACCCAAGGTCAGGCTATCATCAACTGAGAGTCCAAGATGAGGACGTCTCCAAAACAGCATTCAGAACTCGTTACGACCATTACGAGTTTCTGGTTATACCTTTCGGATTAACGAATGCACCAGCGATCTTCATGGATCTCATGAACCGAGTGTGCAAGCCTTACCTGGATAAATTTGTCATAGTCTTCATCGACGACATCCTGATCTATTCTAAGATTCTGGAGGAACACGAGCAACATCTGAGGCTTATTCTGGAACTTCTTCGGAAAGAGCAGTTGTATGCCAACTTTTCGAAATGTGACTTCTTGCTTCGCGAAGTCCACTCTCTAGGCCATGTGGTAAACAAGGATGGGATTCATGTGGATCCATCTAAGGTTGACTCGATCAAGAACTAGCCTGCACCCCGCACACCAACAGAAATCCGCCAATTCTTGGGTTTGGCAGGATATTACAGAAGGTTTATCATGGATTTCTCAAAGATTGCGCAACCTCTCACTTCACTGACTCAGAAGGGTGTCACCTATCGTTGGGGTGATGCACAGGAATCCACATTCCAGCACTTAAAAGATAGACTTTGTAGCGCGCCTATCCTCTCATTGCCTGAAGGCACAGATGATTTTGTGGTTTATTGTGACGCTTCCATCCAAGGACTTGGTTGCGTGTTGATGCAACGTGACAAGGTTATTGCCTACGCATCGCGCCAACTTAAAGTTTACGAAAGAAACTACACTACACATGACTTGGAATTGGAAGCAGTTGTTTTCGCGCTTAAGATATGGAGACATTACCTGTACGGTACCAAGTGCACCATTTACACCGATCACAGGAGTCTCGAGCATATCTTCAAGCAAAAGGAGTTAAACATGCGACAAGGATGATGGGTCGAGCTCTTGAATGATTACGAATGCGCGATCAAGTATCATCCGGGCAAAGCCAATGTTGTGGCCGATGCTCTCAGTCGAAAGGATACTATACCGAAGCGTGTACATGCGTTACAGCTTACCATCCAATCTAAACTTCCCGCTCAGATTCGCGATGCTCAGGTTGAAGCATTGAAAGTAGAAAACATCAGGGCTGAGTCCCGACAAGGATCAAGACAATGGCTAGAACAAAAGGAAAACGACGCCTACTATGTTAACGGACGCATCTGGGTTCCACTTTATGGAGACTTACGCGAGCTTGTGATGGATGAAGCACATAAGTCTCGTTACTCGGTACATCCTGGTTTGAATAAGATGTACCACGACCTAAAGTCTACATACTGGTGGCCTGGTATGAAAGCCAGCATAGCAACCTATGTCGGTAAATGTTTGACTTGTGCTAGGGTCAAGGTCGAATACCAGAAACCATCAGGCCCACTCCAACAACCAGAGATTCCGAAATGGAAATGGGAGCAAATTTCCATAGATTTTGTTACTGGCCTGCCCAGATCTCAACGCGGCAATGATACCATTTGGGTAATCGTGGATCGACTGACCAAGTCTGCACATTTTCTGGCTATCAAGGAAACGGATAAGTTTTCTACTCTAGCAGACATATACCTAAAGGAAGTGGTATCAAGGCACAGAGTGCCAACCTCCATCATTTCTAAGCGTGACGCGCGTTTTACCTCTAAACTGTGGCAAGCTATGCACAAGTCTTTTGGCTCACGTTTAGATATGAGCACCACTTACCACCCACAGACGGATGGGCAATCTAAACGCACCATCCAGACCCTTGAAGACATGCTTAGGGCATGTGTAATCGATTTTGGAAATGGCTGGGAAAAGCACCTCCCACTAGTGGAGTTTTCGTATAACAACAGCTACCACACCAGCATCCAGGCCGCTCCGTTTGAGGCATTATACGGACGTAAATGCCGATCACCTCTCTGTTGGGAGAGGTTGGTGACAGTCAAATAACTGGCCCAGAACTCGTAGTAGATAAAACCGAGAAGATTGCTCAGATACGACAACGACAGGCGGCAGCTCGTGACCGTCAGAAAAGCTATGCCGATAAGCGAAGAAAGCCACTCGAGTTCCAGGTTGGGGATCGAGTGCTACTCAAAGTCTCACCTTGGAAAGGTGTAGTCCGTTTTGGCAAACGAGGCAAGCTCAATCCGCGTTATGTCGGACCGTTCGAAATCATTGAGAGAATTGGCAAGGTGGCCTACAGGTTGAATCTACCTGAAGAACTCGGCGGAGTTCACAACGTATTCCACGTGTCGAATCTGAAGAAGTGTCTGTCAGATGAGACCCTCATAGTTCCCTTAAAGGAGATCACTATCGGCGACCAGCTGCGATTTGTTAAGGAACCAGTGGAGATTACTGATCGAGATGTTAAGATTCTCAAGCGTACCAAGATACCTCTCGTTTGAGTTTGTTGGGATTCTCGTCGTGGCCCAGAGTATACCTGGGAACGAGAAGACCAAATGAAACTCAAGTACCACCAGCTGTTTAAGAAAAGTGCAACCACTACTGAGACTGAAGCTACTGCAGAATTTTGGGACGAAATTCCAAATCAACGAGGGGATGATGTGACACCCCAGGGAAGCCAGTAAACACCGCAACTTAACTAGCTTCCTCAGTAACCACGTGCTAATTTTCGGGACGAAATTTTATTAACATGGGGAGAATGTGACAACCCTCATGATTACATGTATCCGTACGATTATTTAATGATAATTAAAGTGCTTGGTGACTGTGTTTAATTACTTATCTGTTTCCTGATTATTGTGTTATAGTTACATGTGCTTGTTAACACACTAGTCTTGTGCAGAAAATTGACTAAAAGGTCTTGAATGTTTTCCTAAGTGTTAGGAATTAAAAATGTTACAAAAATATATATAAAAGACACTTTACGAAATAATTAAACACTTTAACGAAACAGTATCCGACCGAACAACCGGACAATACCCGGGACACCAAATATTTGTCAAACACGTTGTGTTATTAGTTTTTGGCTAGTTATGGTCCCCGTTCACCATAACACCCACTAAAATATCCCCTAACTAACACATAGAGTCATATACTTAGAATTGAACTTATAATTACCAACATACCATTCAAAGTTCCATTTAACCCCCCCCCCCCCCATGTGCAACCGTCCCCAAGGGACCCCACCAAGATCACCATGATCCTATTAGATCTCCTCATATATTTTGTTTCAATATTATTTGATGGTTGCTTGATCTAGTGAGCAAGATATTAGATATGAAGATCTTTAAGTATGGTGTGTATCTCATTCCATCACCTCATATCTTTCAACTAGATCACACACCTCTCTCTCACTAACTCTCTCTCCCTCCCTCGGCCCTCCCCAAACCGCCACCATCACCACCCCAAGTCCACCACATTCATCCATCTTTGAGTTACATTCTAGCATCTAAGGTGATTCACGAAAGTGCAAGCTTGTGGAGCTTAAAAAGGGCTTTGTTCTTGCTTTTTCCATCATCTTTTCTCATCATCTTCACTAGATTCTACCCTAGCCTTGTGCTAGTAGTAAGCTCTTGATAAGGTGTCGTATGTTTAGTATGTTCAAATCACTAAAGAAACAAGAACATTAAAAAGATGAAATATGATGTAATAATGTTAGTATGAAGTTGTTTTGATATGTTGCTGATTGTTTGCTGATTTACTTGTTAATATTGAGTACTAGAAATGTTGTTGATCACTAAGCATGTTAACGGAACCAATATAACTCGCTTTAGAATGTTAAAGGCTGAAAACAGGGGGCTCTTTGGTGATTACAGCCAACTTCAGTTGGCTGTAACAGGACCTTAATAAAACGAAAACTGTATTTTCTGAAGCCTAGATTTATGTATTATGAAATACAGTTCTAATGGCACCGGAATCATAGTTTTTGGACTTCGTTTACTATTTTTAAAGTGTCGTTTTGTAACAGCAGCTAAAGCTGCATTTTTGCTGCTGAAAATATGTGTTATATTCTTCAGCATAACTTGAAACCTGAGTAGAACTAGGTCATGAAATTGGTACTGTAGATGGACACTGATGTCGTAGTAATTGTCCCACTGGAATATCGTCAATCCGACTTACAATGAATTTTTAACAAATTATTCCGTGGACTGCAGTCAGAAGGTAATGAATCTGATTGCAGTCTGGAAAATGAATTTTTATAAAATATTGGTAATGAACTGGATCCCGAGATTTTTACACAATAATATTTGGACCGTTTAAGGCTTTCTGTATAAAGTTGGGAATTTTTGGAACAAGTTAACTATTTTTTTAAAATGCCCGAAAACAGCCCAGTTTTGGATATTTAAGTTAAAATGACAAAAGTAGTAATTTGCGTGTTTAAATGCCGAGTATATTATCTGAGGATGATCTAACAGGTCGTATGTCTATAAAAGTAATAGGTGCAATATCGTATGCCTGTTCTTGAGTAGCTATAGGTGGAATGTTGATATGAGCATGAACTATTGATGTGATGCTTGTTATGTGATAGACGCATGTAGGAACTCTGTGCTTATTTGAAGTCACTAATAAACTAAGTGGTAATCCTACTAGGACGTGATTGACCGACTTTGACTGTTAGCTATATTTGAGAATCTAACCGAGCAAACCGAGGTGAGTTCACACTTTCTACAAGGCAATGGGATTCCCGGTGGTTTGGGAATGGGTTAAAGAATTAAAACAAAATCTACAAAATCTACATATCCTCCTTAAGTTAAAATTGGTTAACTAGCTTTTGGTCACCAATTGTATTGAGGTTGGTTTATTTTACTTAATTGTGTTGTTCAATATGATTGGTGGCTCGATCCTGGTCATGTCACGCCTCCAAGCGGTGGTACTCCGCGTGTGGATTTTTGGGGGTGTGACAGTGCTTCCTTACCCTTTTGCCACAAAAATTGAATTTCCTTCTTTATTGCTTTTTCCTTTGTGCCAATTGGTCTTTTATGCTTCCCCAGCTTTGTTATGTATTTTCTTCGGTGCCCTACATGAAACCTCTTTTGGTTCCGCATGCGCAAGAAATTCTTGGTAGACCACAACCTTCTTATTAATTGCAGGAATATATGGAATCTCAGCAAAGATCTTATCTTTTAATGCTTGTACTTGAGCATCAAATACTTTTAAACGCTTTGGTTTAATTTCTATATTAGTTAATAAACTCAACTCTATCGCAAAAGTCCGTACTTACTACCGAACTAGTTGCCGGGGAGGCAACGGGGTATTAGTTGATTGCGCTATTAAGCTTGACAACCTCACACCATACCTCGGAGGACGGGCGTGAACGAATGACCTTCACCACTTGGCCAATGTTGATACTTGGCCAATGTTGATAGGCATTTGTTGATGCACTTACGTCTGTCGACTACGTCTTACATCGAGTCTTAGAGATGAAGAGAGCGGATATGGCACGGAAACCTAGAAAAGTTAGTTTGGAATAGGTTCGCTTATGTAAACATTACTAGATCCGCTTTTGTGTCATAGTCACGATCAGGTTCGCTCTTAGGTTAGGATATAGGTCCGCTTATTCGGCATAGTTGTAGATCCGCTTATATGTGCATGTACATATAAGCGGACCATGGTGGTCTATATATAGGACCATATGAGCGAACCGAGAACGAGTAGTTACGGTGTATTTTGTTCCAGCATGCTGCTGAAGTGCTGTCTGACCTTGTATTCGTGCATTTGATTAATAATACAGCAAGATTAAAGTGAATACAGCTTGAATAGCACCAAATCATTAGTTTCGGCCTCTTGATTTGGATAGAAACTTCTCTGATCGACTCAAACAGGGCCGAAAACGATCCTACAATTGGTATCAGAGCTCAGGAGGAGGAGTTCTTGCCATTTTAGCTGCATTTCTTCTGATTTTCTACACTTTCTTCACTTTTTAAAAAATTTTCACAGTAAAACAAGCTCAAAATCAGACAGTGCACTCGGAATCATGAACTAATAAATCCTTGAAGTTTTCAGATCTAAAATCAACGTTGAAACCAGGATTTTTAGAGGTTTGCTAGTACGGATTTGCGCAAAAGATGATGTCAGCAAGTGACTTGGTTCGCTTTTAGTTACATTGTTGAGTCTGGTTCGCTCGAAATTTTAAGATTGGTCCGCTTTTGTGACAAAATTTCCGGACAGGTTCGCTCCAAATCATCACATTGGTCCGCTCCAATGACATAGACCGGTTCGCTCATTGATCCAATAGTTGGTTCGCTCGAACGGTCCGCGTATTCGTCAGTTCACCCGGTCCGCTTTTTAGTCAACTTATTCGGTTCGCTGTTTTGATCAAATAGTTGGCTCGCTCGTGTGATCAAAACAGGTCCGCTCATAAGGACATTGTGTTCAGTTCGCTTATTTGGACTGTTGTAGATCCTTTCTTGTGACAGCTTCACTTATTTGAAAAAATTTGATTAAGTTTGAAAGTTGTTGTAAATTTTGAACCAATTGAACAATGGGTACTGAATTCTATAACGCTTTTGCAACTCCGACCTCGATCACTCAAAGTGCTTTAATTGAAAACAAAACCGGAACGTCTCAGAAACCACCGAAACTCATGGATATTGACGATTACAACGTGTGGTCTGAACGTTTTGGAAATTGGGTCGAGGCCTATCATCTCGATGCATGGGAACACACTGAAGAGCCATATGTTAAGCCCACAAAGAGCGATGTTGTGAATGGTACTCCATTAACACTTAGAGAGATGAGTACTGCAGATGAAAAGAAATATAGAGATGAGAAATTGATGGTGAGTCTGCTTCAGCAAGCGATAAAAGAAGATATTTTGATACTGCTTCAACATGATGGAACTGCATATTCAATTTGGACAGAGTTGGAAGCAAAGTTTACTGGAAGTAATGATATGCTCAGGAATAAAATGTCTCTCATGAAAAAGGAATTTGATCTGTTTCGGGGATTGAAAAATGAAAGTACCAAGCAAATAATTGATAGATATTGTAACTTGGTGAGAAATATGACGAAACTTGGTGTTAAGAAAGATACTGATGAATTGGTTGAAAAACTTGTAGATGCGCTACCATATGAAACATGGGGAACATTTCTGATGATGTTGCGATCAAACAAAACAGATTATAAGAAAATGACACTGGGAGATTTTATCAAACATCTGGAAGCTCAGGAGATGGAGCAGAGGAAGATCGCTAGGATGAAGAATTATGATGGAGAACCGGATATCAGTTTGTACTACAAGAGTGGTGTCACTGATTCTACAAAGTATTCTCCAAAGATCGAGACTGCTTACAGTGTTAAAGATTCTCCTGAGAAGAAGGCATCTCAAGGATCAAACAACACAAGATTTTCATCATACGATCCTAACATCTCTGTAACTAAGAATGGTAGAAAACTTTAGTGTAACATTGTGTTAAGCCTTGAAAATGATCAAGACTACACTGAAGAAATTGCAAAAAATCAAATGTCTTTGTTAGGGATGATTTTAGAGTCCTATAGTTGTTTTGTTGCAAACGTTTCAGCTTTGGGTTTTGATAAATCTAAAGTTACGTGTTTTCGTTGCAGGGAGAAGGGGCATTTCAAGAGGGAGTGTAAAAATCGTGAAGCTACCGGAGCCCAGAATCCTTTCGGAAACAACGACTATCACAAGAAGGCCATCTATCATCAAATCACACCACCAGCACAGCAACAGGCACAAACTGCTCATGGGAGAGATGTGGTTGATAAAAAGGCATGTGTTGTTAGTCAGGGAAAATATGATAATTTTACTTGGGAAAAGTATCTTTCGAATGACAGCAAAGTGTGTTGGGCTGAACAAGATGATGAGAAGTTGGCTGAAGGTTTTACCTGGGATGATTTTTGCCCGGATCAAGATCTCATGGCCAAAGAGATGTCCAAAAACACTTCGTATGCTTTCTTTGCTAATGCTTATGATTTGAAATGTGCAGAAAAGTCATGGAAGCTGCTGAAGAAAGACGAAGGAAGAACAAAGAAGAGGAAGAAGAGGAAGAGCGATTAAAAGCTTTAAAAGCTGAAGCTAAAGCTGAGAGAAGGAGAAGAGCTGAATTCTTACAACCATACAGGACCGTCAACGAGGTTCCTGAATTTGAAGTGAAAATTGATGCAGAACAAGTTGAAGTTTCAGAAAAGTGTATGAACTGTGATTCGCTGATCAAGCAGAATAATGAGTTATTGCACAATATTCACAAGTTGAAAGAATCGTATGATACGATGAACAGAGAGATTAACAAGTATACAGATTCGAGTGGTGAACAAGCTGAGGCAATGAATACCCTAAAGATTGCGTATCTGAGACAGCTTGATGATGCAAATTTTCACATAAAGAAATGTGCTGATCTGGAGTTGGAACTTGCAACACAAAAGATAGAAACTGAAAAAATTAAGAAATTATTAGACAGCTACTCATGTTCTTCTTTTGTTGTTGACAGGATTTATCCAGTTGTGAAAGATTTGAAGACGTTTGAAGAAGTGATGACTTCTGAAGAAAAGAAATCCGTGACAAAAGATGAAGAAAAGTTGAAGACTTCTGGTAAGAAATCAAGTGTGGTCTATAACAGATGTCCGCCCCCGGTCGAAAATGGATATTCACCTCGAAATCCAAATTCTGAAAGAGTCAATAAAGCAATCAATTTACAATGGGAGTCTGGGCCATCGGATAATTTGCCAGAAAGTATTGATGTTACGTATACGTCATCAGAGACACTGATTATAACAACCCTCGAGAAAACCGACACCCTCATAATATTTCTAAACACCCTAATATATCTTTAAATATTTCAATATGTCTTTATATGTGCCTCGTATGTGAAAACCGAGCCCAAAATACAAAATAACATATAAAATAAATTAAAAACAATAACTATTAAGTTGAGGCGGGCCGCATAGACCCAACCCAACATTTAACGCGGGCCGCGCGGGGATGTAATCCGGAATTGTTTGGGTTTTAAAGATAAAGCGGGCCGCGTGCAAGATTGCTTAAGTCCATGCGGGCCGCGAGCGATCTGGAGTGTGGCACGACCCTGATAGGCCACGTGTCATAACATGCGTTGAACCTAGGTGGTGACCCGGATCAGCTAGCCTAGACCCCTATGCCATGCGGGCCGCGTAAGGCCTGGCCTTAACTTCACGCGGGCCGCGAGGATGTCCGATTTCAGCACTATAAATAGAAGGCAACGGGCCTTCAGTCCGTTCGCTCAACTTCTTTCTTTCTTTCTTAATTTTCTGAATAGTATACACTATACCCGGGCATTATACCCCCTAAAATAGCGAGATTCTGCTACGATGTAAGTATTATAACCCCTGGAGACGTATTAGATACGCTGCCCGATTGATCTAGGGTTCCGTAACGGCTATCGTGGTTCTGCCCGACGTAGTCGTTGGAATGCCGTCTCGGGGAGGGTATTACTAATGTTAAAATGGGTTATTATACTAACACACGTGCATTTGTGTAATTTATAGATTATCTCTAGGAAACCCTTACGAAAAACCTAAAACAGCAATGTGAGTTGATTCACTTTTTGTAAACCTTTTTGTTTACTGTTTTTACAAAACCTCACTTAATTAAATATATATACAAAGCAGTTATTGAGTATTTGTAAAGGATACAATTATAGTGGGTATGTTGGGGTTTTGTATACAAAATTGGTTACTGACGTGGTAACATCCCATATGTTGAGTATGACCGTACCACTGATGTTAATTGTGATGTCTTGGATACAAATGTAATTGCGGATATGCCCTCAATACTGCAAATTGGTTTTTACTTAAACTTGATTAAACTGGGAATCACTCACCAGTATTTCCCACTGACAAAATGTTTTTAAAACGTGTTTCAGGTAACAAAATGTGAAAGCCAAATAGAAGGCAGCTGGACAGCACTGGAGGCTTGGAAAAGTGGCAATAAAGTTACCTAATAATAAAATGGATGTTTTTATTCAAATAAATAGGATTTATTCCTATGAAACGTGTGTATTGAAAACTTGGGTTTTACCCATATGTTTAATGTTATAAAACATGGTGGTTTACTCTGATTAAAATATTTCCTAACTACGGTCCTGATGAAAATTTCCGCTGCCAAATTGGATAAATAAATGTGATACCACCGAAACTGGCTCACGGCCGCCCGCTCCCGGGAACTAGGGATTGGGGGCTGTGACAGAAGGTGGTATCAGAGCTATGCCACTGATTCAGCCATAGAAGTGTTCTGCTGACATCAAAATTCAAAGTGTTAGGAAATAAATTATGGAAATACGTGTATGATTCTATTTCTTGCTATGTGTTATCTGACTATTTGTTAGTTTACAGTATGAGTGACCAAGGACCTTCTGACGCCTATCGTCAACTGTCTGGTTCGCCTAGGAGCGAAGGCACCTCCTCTTCTCAGCCTGCCCTCTCAGGGTATTCTGCTGACACAGAAGAAGGGATCTTTGTGTTTAAGGCTCAGTCTGAAGAGCCATTTCCTCAGAAAAAGAGGGGATGGTTCAGTAGGGGAGCGCACGAGCGTAGGAAAAGAATGAAAAAGTTGCAGGAACAGCGAGTGTTAGCCGCAGCAAAAAGAGAAACTGATGCTTATAATCAGGATATGCTCAATAGGGGTATCGCTAATATCCATATTTTAGCAACCACTGCTGCTGACCCAAACCTGGAACAAATGCTAGCACCACAACCACAAAATCCTGACCAACCCATGGAAGTAGAAGACCAGATAGAAATGCCTGATTACAACCCGGAGGAGATACCTAGGGTACCTGCACCTGATCCTCTAGACCCAAACAATTACGACCCCTGGTGGGACGATGTTAGGGACTACGTGCAACAAAACCCAATACAGGAAAATGTGCCAATGCCCAACTTAGGAGCTTATCCAGGGTTAGATCCTCAAGATCCCTACAACATTAGTGATGCATACGTTAGGGAAATTTTTAGAGAATCCATACCCGTACCAGGCCCCTATGCCTCCGTATCAGGAACCCGTACCTCAGTTTCCAAACCCAGTCCTAGAACCTGCACCCCCAATGAGTGCAGAAAATGTCCAGGAACTTAGGACTTTTGGGGAGGAAATTTTAGAAAGCAGTGATCGTATGCGACAGGTGGGAGAACGCCTCGTATGGAAATACGATGAGCGTAATATGGATTTTTGGATGAATCCATATCAGTAAAGGTGATGGCAGAAACGGTAGTAGTAATAATAATAATAATAAAATAATATATGTGTGTATGTGTTAAAAAAAAAAAAAAAAAAAAACTACGGATGCTTATTATTAGTATTGTAGCTTTACATTTCAACCGGTATTGTAATTTAAATTTCAGTGCTAGTGTGTAATGATGCATACTATATAAATAGAGTAAAAGTCGCAATGCTCGACGTTTTTGGTAAAACGTGCATGTCATGTAATTGGCTATATTCAAATATTAATTGTGATATTAATATTTGGTAAATTGTTTAAAATTCAGATGGCCGACGAAGGAAATCAAGATAATCTGAATAACGATAACCAGAGTAACATTAACGTGGTTAATGCGAATCCGGACAACAATAACAATGGAAACCAAATGGATAATAGTGCCGTTCAACATATAGTGGCACAAGGAATTATAGATGCAATGCCATTTATTATTCAAACGGTTCAAGAAGCGAATAATAAAAGTAAGCATAGCAGTAAACGACCAAGTGAACTGGAACACAGCGTGAACAATGGACCCGTACTTCAAGCGCCCATTCCCAAAAGAAGAAGAACCATGTCATATGGTTGTTCTTACAAGGAATTCTGGTCCTGTAAACCAATAGAATTCTCGGGCAATGAAGGACCCATTGCAGCTCTACGCTGGATGGAGAAAACTGAGGCCGTTTTAAAAATAAGCAAATGTGCTGAAGAAGATAAAATAATGTTTGCTTCAAATCTGTTTAAAAACGCAGCCTTAGAATGGTGGAACACTATCCTCCAGTCAAGAGGAAGTGATAGGATTTATAACATGGAATGGGAGGAATTTAAGAATATGGTAGAAAGGAAATTCTGCCCTCCCAATGAAAAGGAACAAATAGCAAATAAGTTTCTGAATCTAAGAATGACCGGAGTAGACAGTAAGGGTTACACTACCACATTCTTTGAATATGCTAGGATAGTACCTACCCTTGCATCACCTGAACCGGTATTAATCTCCCGTTATATCTGGGGATTAATTGGAGAGATTAGACATGTAGTCAAGGCAGCTAGACCCCAAACCATAGAGGAAGCTGTAGAACTAGCCAATACCTTGACAGATGAGTTAATCCGTACTAGAGAAGAAGACCAGAGGAGAAACCTAACCCAAAGGCTTACCCAAGAATTCCATTCTGGGAATTCCAATCGTAGGAATGTAGGTTCTACCTCTGCACCCTACTGCAAAGCCTGCAGAAAGAAGCATTCTGGAAAATGCTCTACTTACTGTAATTTTTGCAAGGCCCCAGGACACAAGGAAGAGAATTGCAAGAAGAAATCCAGTAATGGAATGTGTTTCAATTGTGGAGAAAAAGGTCACATTAGGACAAACTGTCCGAAATTGGCTCCAGCTGCAACCAACAAAAATCCTAAAAATGCTAGAGCATTCGTGCTAACTGCAGACGAAGCTAGACTAATTCCGGACGTCATTGCTGGTACGTTTTTAGTTAATGATATTTTTGCTAAAGTATTATTTGACTCTGGTGCCAACCAAAGTTTTATTAATACTTCATTTTGCAAACTCCTAAATCAATCATTAACTAAACTACCACAAGAATGTCTAGTAGAAACAGCAAATGGAGAAACCATTAAGATTTCTGAAATCTTGCAAGGAGCGAGAATAGAAATTTTTAATCAAAAATTTATTGCAAACCTTTACCCAATGAATCTAGTAGGATTTGATGTCGTATTAGGAATGGATTGGTTAATAGCCAATAAAGCCAATATCTTATGTGATCAAAAGTCAATACAGATAAAATCACCAAGAGGTGAAAAGATCACAATTAAAGGAAATAAACCATCAAGATCCACTAAATTCATCTCTGTAATGAAAACTGCAAGTTGTATAAGGAAAGGATCTATAGTGTATTTGATTTCTATAATCACTAACACTAAAGGAAAAGAATTAAAAGACATTCCAGTAGTGTCCCAATTTTCAGATGTCTTTCCAGAAGAATTGCCAGGACTACCGCCAGACTGGGAAGTTGAATTCAGAATTCAGCTGTTACCAGGAACAGCACCGATTGCCAAAGCACCTTACCGTTTGGCACCCGCTGAAATGCAAGAACTAAAGAAACAATTAGACGAATTGTTGGAGAAAGGATTTATACAGCCAAGTTCATCGCCATGGGGAGCGCCGATTTTATTTGTTAAAAAGAAGGACGGATCAATGCGTATGTGCATTGACTACCGTGAATTGAACAAAGTTACAATTAAGAATCGGTATCCATTACCGAGGATCGATGATTTGTTTGATCAACTTCAAGGAGCTCAATTTTTCTCTAAGATCGATTTAAGATCAGGATATCATCAATTAAAGGTACAGGAAGAGGATATTCCTAAAACCGCATTCAGAACAAGGTATGGTCATTATGAATTTACTGTGATGCCATTTGGTTTAACCAATGCCCCAGCCGCATTTATGGACATGATGAACCGAATATGTAAGTCATATTTGGATAAATTCATAATTGTTTTCATAGATGATATTCTAATTTACTCTAAAAGTAAAGAAGAGCATGCAAAGCACTTGCATTTACTTTTAAGTCTATTGAGAAAGGAAAAGCTTTATGCTAAATTTTCAAAGTGTGAGTTTTGGTTAGAACAAGTACAATTCCTCGGACATTTAGTTAACCATGAAGGAATTCATGTAGATCCAACAAAGATCGAGGCAATTACCAAATGGAAAACCCCAGAGTCACCAACTGAAGTTAGAAGTTTCTTAGGATTGGCCGGTTATTATAGAAGATTTATTCAAAATTTTTCTAGAATAGCCATTCCTTTAACTAAGTTAACCTGTAAATCTGTTAAGTTTGAATGGGGACCAAAACAAGAAGAAGCCTTTAGAATCCTTAAGCAAAGATTAACCCATACACCCATACTAGCGTTACCAGAAGGAACTGAAGACTTTGTAGTCTTTTGTGATGCTTCTAAGTTAGGTTATGGATGCGTATTGATGCAACGTCAAAAGGTTATAGCTTATGCATCTAGACAGCTTAAGAGTCATGAAGGAAATTATTCCACCCATGATTTGGAATTAGGAGCCATAATTTTTGCCCTTAAGATTTGGAGACATTATCTTTATGGTAGTAAGTTTACCATATTCACGGATCATAAGAGTTTAAGATATGTCTTCGGGCAAAAAGAATTGAATATGAGACAGAGACGCTGGATGGAATTACTTAGTGATTATGATTGTGATATCCAGTATCATGCAGGAAAAGCCAATGTGGTGGCTGATGCTTTAAGTCGAAAATATCACGAAAAGCCAAAAAGGGTACGTTCTCTTAAATTAAATCTACAAGTAGATTTAAACAATCAAATTAGAAAAGCACAAAAATCAGTAATCAAGGAGGATACTGAAAAATTAAAAGGAATGATTAAGGAATTAGAACAAGGAACAGATGGAATTTGGAGGTTCCATAAAAAGAGAATGTGGATACCTAAATTAGGAAATTTACGTCACCGTATATTAGAAGAAACCCATAAGTCTAAATATACGATGCATCCAGGAAGTGATAAAATGTACCAGGATTTAAGGAAAAATTTCTGGTGGATAGGAATGAAAAAGGATGTAGCAGCTTATGTTTCTAAATGTTTAACTTGCTCACAAGTTAAAGCTGAACATCAGAAACCCTCAGGATTGTTACAACAATTAGAAATACCAGTTTGGAAATGGGAATTGATAACAATGGATTTTGTTACCAAATTGCCTAAAACAAGGAAAGGTAATGATACAATCTGGGTGATTGTAGATAGATTAACCAAGTCAGCTCATTTCTTACCAATGAAGGAAACCTTTAGTATGGAACAATTAGCCAAATTGTATGTAAATGAAATTGTTTCATTACATGGCATTCCTTTATCAATTGTTTCTGATAGGGATAGCCGTTTTACCTCTCATTTTTTGTCAAGTTTCCAAAAAGCAATGGGAACCAGGTTAAATCTAAGCACAGCTTATCATCCTCAAACGGACGGACAAAGTGAAAGGACAATTCAGACAATGGAGGACATGCTTAGAGCTTGTGTAATTGATTTTGGAGGTAATTGGGACGAACACTTACCTTTAATAGAATTTTCTTATAATAACAGTTATCACACAAGTATCAATGCTGCACCATTCGAAGCACTTTATGGACGAAAGTGCAGAACCCCAGTCTGTTGGGCAGAAATTGGGGAGGTCCAATTATCTGGACCTGAAGTAGTACAAGAAACAACTGACAAAATCATTCAAGTCAAGGAACGACTGAAAGCAGCACGTGATCGACAAAAGAGTTATGCCGATAACAGACGCAAACCATTAGAATTTCAAGTAGGAGATAAAGTGTTATTAAAAGTCTCTCCCTGGAAAGGAGTGGTAAGATTCATCAAGAGAGGAAAGCTAAGTCCTAGGTATATTGGACCTTTCAAAATTCTTAAAAGAATAGGACCTGTAGCCTATCAGCTAAAACTGCCAGAGGAAATGGCAGGAATACATGATGTATTTCATGTATCTAATCTCAAAAAGTGTTTAGCTGATGAATCACTCGTAGTACCTCTCAAGGATATAGAGGTTAATGAACAACTCAAATTTGTAGAGAAGCCTCTACAGATTGAAGATAGAAAAATTAAAAATCTCAAGCATAAGAGATTAGTTCTGGTCAAAGTGAAGTGGGACTCCAAAAGAGGACCTGAATACACGTGGGAACTGGAATCAGAAATGCAAAAGAAATATCCACACTTGTTCCAGTAGATCTCGAGGACGAGCTCTAAAACAAGGTGGGGAGGATATAACAACCCTCGATAAAACCGACACCCTCATAATATTTCTAAACACCCTAATATATCTTTAAATATTTCAATATGTCTTTATATGTGCCCCGTATGTGAAAACCGAGCCCAAAATACAAAATAACATATAAAATAAATTAAAAACAATAACTATTAAGTTGAGGCGGGCCGCATAGACCCACCCCAACATTTAACACGGTCCGCGCGGGGATGTAATCCGGATTTGTTTGGGTTTTAAAGATAAAGCGGGCCGCGTGCAAGATTGCTTAAGTCCATGAGGGCCGCGAGCGATCTGGAGTGTGGCACGACCCTGAGAGGCCACGTGTCATAACACGCGTTGAACCTAGGTGGTGACCCGGATCAGTTAGCCTAGACCCCTATGCCATGCGGGCCGCGTAAGGCCTGGCCTTAACTTCACGCGGGCCACGAGGATGTCCGATTTCAGCACTATAAATAGAAGGCAACGGGCCTTCAGTCCGTTCGCTCAACTTCTTTCTTTCTTTCTTAATTTTCTGAATAGTATACACTATACCCGGGCATTATACCCCCTAAAATAGCGAGATTCTGCTACGATGTAAGTATCATAACCCCTGGAGACGTATTAGATACGCTGCCCGATTGATCTAGGGTTCCGTAACGGCTGTCGTGGTTCTACCCGACGTAGTCGTTGGAATGCCGTCTCGGGGAGGGTATTACTAATGTTAAAATGGGTTATTATACTAACACACGTGCATTTGTGTAATTTATAGATTATCTCCAGGAAACCCTTACGAAAAACCTAAAACAGCAATGTGAGTTGATTCACTTTTTGTAAACCTTTTTGTTTACTGTTTTTACAAAACCTCACTTAATTAAATATATACAAAGTAGTTATTGAGTATTTGTAAAGGATACAATTATAGTGGGTATGTTGGGGTTTTGTATATAAAATTGGTTACTGGCGTGGTAACATCCCGTATGTTGAGTATGACCGTACCACTGATGTTAATTGTGATGTCTTGGATACAAATGTAATTGCGGATGTGCCCTCAATACTACAAATTGGTTTTTACTTAAACTTGATTAAACTGGGAATCACTCACCAGTATTTCCCACTGACAAAATGTTTTTAAAACGCGTTTCAGGTAACAAAATGTGAAAGCCAAATAGAAGGCAGCTGGACAGCACTGGAGGCTTGGAAAAGTGGCAATAAAGTTACCTAATAATAAAATGGATGTTTTTATTCAAATAAATAGGATTTATTCCTATGAAACGTGTGTATTGAAAACTTGGGTTTTACCCATATGTTTAATGTTATAAAACATGGTGGTTTACTCTGATTAAAATATTTCCTAACTACGGTCCTGATGAAAATTTCCGCTGCCAAATTGGATAAATAAATGTGATACCACCGAAACTGGCTCATGGCCGCCCGCTCCCGGGAACTAGGGATTGGGGGCTGTGACACTGATCATGAGTCAAAGTTGATAAAAAGTGTGGTCGATCAGGTGTTAGATAAAGATGACAGTGAGGAGTCAAATCCGGAGTCCAAAACCGAGTCAAAGTCGACAAATAAAAAGGACAAACGGGTTTATGATAAAGAGTTTTTACTTTCGAAATCTAATTTGAATGATGAATCGGTCAAAGTGGCATATACTTTGAAAGGTTCTGACAAATTATATTCAGATGAAAGTTTTCCAATAAGAAGTGTCAGACTTGAAATGATTCAGAAGGTTTTCAAAATAACAGAAATTAATATTTCTGAAATAAAAGATTTAAATCTTAATAGAAAACCCAAACAGTACACTTCAAGAGATCAACAAAGAATCAACAAGAAAATGGGTTACAATTGTGGTTATAGTTTTCAACAGAAACCAAACCATAATCGTAATTTCAAAAAGAAAGGTCTTGGTTTTGTCCCATCGAAAAACTATAAAAATGAAAAAATGTGTAAACCAAAAACTATGTTTGTTTCAGGGAAAACGTCAGAAGAAGCTGAAAAAGAACAATCATTCAGAAGACAGACAAATCAGGAATTCCTTGCCAAGAAGCAAGAAGAACTAAAGAAGAATGAAGTTCCGAAGAAAATTGAAAAGAGAACCTGTTTTCAATGCAAAATTGCTGGTCATGTGGCAAAGGATTGTCCGAAGACATTCAATCCAAAACAAGAAGTCTCTGGGAAAATGAAAGAAAAAGTTGTTGAAAAGACTGAACTGTCAACCCGGAAGTTCACTGGCTTTGAAAATTCAATCTTTGAAAAGGGAGAATGTTCAAAGAGTGTGTCCAAAAGAACAGAAAATGTGCCAAATCAAAAATGGGTTGTGAAAGGTTCAGGTAATAGTTCTGGTGATGAATCTGATTCCATAAAATCAGAGGAGCCACGTGTTGAGAAAAAGGTTGAAAAGAAAGTTCCGATAGTGGACGATGTGAATTTTCCGCCACTGAATGCTAAAAATTACAAATCCAAAATTTGAAAAGTTGAAATTTCAAATCAATTTTATTCTGACAAGAAGAAATTTGATGTTGAAAAAACTTTCAACGGAAATGTGAAACGTATCTTTGGACAAATGGTCAACGGTAAGGCCAAAAGCATCAGAGATTTTTATGCTTCCAAAGGACGTGTTTACAAGCCTGTTGAAAGTAAAGATAAAGAAGATGTTGTTACACCCAAGGAAGGTCAGGCTTGGGTGGATATATTTTTCAAAGAATAAAAACCTGACTTGCCGGAGATCCCAAGTTGGTATCGTGGATCATGAATCGGCATCCTTCTAAATCTGTGTTTGAGGTTTTGCAGGACTTGCCGGAACTCCCAGGTGTGTAAGCGAGGAGTAGGAATCGGCACCTTGAGAATTCAACCAAAAGATTGTAATTGGTTGAAAAACAGGTTTGAAATGTTTAATTGCAAAATCTACAAGTGGTTGTATGTTTGTGGTTGTTATAAGTGGTTCAGAATGAGAACCAGTTGATTTTACATGTGGTTACATCATGGTCATTAAATTGAACTTGAGTTAACTATTATTCTAAAGATTGATAAAGCAATGTGATGTTTTAATCCCCAATTTTACAAAAGGTAAAAACAACTAAACTTATTTTCCGGAAAAACCATTCTGATTAAAACAAACTTAAGTGTTTTGAAATCATTATGGGAAAATAGTTTGTTATGAGGGGGAGTTCTGATTGTTTAAGCCTAACGGATGGAGAATTGAAGTGTTTCGATATCAGTTGTCATGTTCTGTACAGTTTGTTTTCAATTTTTACTAGATGCATTTGAATTTTAGGGGGAGTAAGAAATTTTAGAAAATCCAAAAACATCCGAAAATTTGAAAAAGACAAAAACATGATAAAACTGAAAAATGAGTTTTGTTGCATAAAAGAGGAAATGATAGTACATCAGTGGACTATCACAACATGCTAAAGAATTGTAAAGCTAAAAGTGATAAACAATCTTACTGTGGATGTGTCAGTAGGTTTTCGCACATTTAGTAAATTGAAACGAGATATAAACCTAAATTCGAACTTGCTTAATTCGTGGGTAACTATTCTTGAATATATGGGTAACCCCCGAAATCTTGTTTGAAAGGTCCCATATTCTGAGATACTAAGTCTTTATACTCAGTGATATCTGGGGTATTATTCCAGGACTTCTGCTGTATGGAAATACTGACCTAGTCCCCGAATAATACTTTCTGCAAAAAGCTTTGAAATACAAGCTCGCCCTCAGCAATTTGATTAAACAATAAAATTGATAATCTTTGCTGTTGTAATAAAAGATCCTCTAAAGGGGACCCACCTAATGTTGAAGCCGTCATCTCTCTGCTGAACGGAAGTTCTGACCTGAGCTCTCACGGTTTCGCATCTACCCCTTTACAGATATCAGCTGTGGTATACTCACCTATAAGACTGAATATTTGGGATCTGGATATGGGAGTATATTCAAGTGGAGTGATACACAATTAAGTTTGAGTTTCTAAAACATTAATATCGTATCTCGAATCAATTGAAGTCTGTGTGAAAATTTAAGTGGACAAACATACTGACAATCTAGGTAAATTGTTTAGAACTTAATATGAATCAAGCTTAACGGTGTTTGTGATATGTTTCATAACTGATATGATCCTCTTGCACAAACTCACAAAAATATTGTCTGTAAATAGTTGTTTTCTGCTTTTGTACTTTCATTTAGAAAATTCAAAAAGATTTTTGGTGTGTTTTAGCATAAATTTTGAAAAATCAAAAAGATTTTCGACAACTGGTGTTGAGATACTGATTTTCAAAATTCAAAGTGCTAAACTTGAAGAACTGGTTTGGGAAGAGTGTATGTGATGATGTTAAATTTTTGTTTGAAAAATGCCAGTAGAATCTTGAATGTATAATCATTAATATAGTTTCTGGTACAAGTTTCTAAAAGTTTGAAAGTTTAATCTTTTAATAGAAACTTATAGTTGGGTAGAGATTGTGCAGGACTTGAGTCAGATCTTGATCCTGAGAGAGAATGGAGACAGGTATCGATCTGGAACTTGATGGGAGCCTATTAATAATCTTGATTTGAAGAATGAAGATGTGAATTCCAGACTACGATCAAAGCTGTTTGAGAGGGGGAGTCTGAAGACACCGTGTCAACATTTGAGAGAGAGGAGTTTGTTGATAATTGAAGAAAGAGAACGAGGATTCTTGGAATGACAGATATTTCAGAGGCAGATTGACGACTGATGAAGATTGTAGATTGACTTGTGCGAAGACTCTATGAAGACTCCGTCAACATTCGAGGGGGAGTCTGTTGATGCACTTACGTCCCCTGAAGACACCGTGTCAACATTTGAGAGAGAGGAGTTTGTTGATAATTGAAGAAAGAGAACGAGGATTCTTGGAATGACAGATATTTCAGAGGCAGATTGACGACTGATGAAGATTGTAGATTGACTTGTGCGAAGACTCTATGAAGACTCCGTCAACATTCGAGGGGGAGTCTGTTGATGCACTTACGTCTGTCGACTACGTCTTACATCGAGTCTTAGAGATGAAGAGATCGGATATGGCACGGAAACCTAGAAAAGTTAGTTTGGAATAGGTTCGCTTATGTAAACATTACTAGATCCGCTTTTGTGTCATAGTCACGATCAGGTTCGCTCTTAGGTTAGGATATAGGTCTGCTTATTCGGCATAGTTGTAGATCCGCTTATATGTGCATGTGCATATAAGCGGACCATGGTTGTCTATATATAGGACCATATGAGCGAACCGAGAACGAGTAGTTACGGTGTATTTTGTTCCGGCATGCTGCTGAAGTGCTGTCTGACCTTGTATTCATGCATTTGACGAAAAATAAAGCAAGATTAAAGTGAATACAACTTGAATAGCACCAAATCATTAGTTTCCGCCTCTTGATTTGGATAGAAACTTCTCTGATCGACTCAAACAGGGCCGAAAACGATCCTACATCATTGATGAGGGCAAACAAACAAACATCACTTGGATATCGAGTTTATTATTAGCATGTCTTTAAACTAAGCATTTACCAAGTTTGCGTTAAACAAAACTGTGAAATCGCCAGCTTTATGCTGATACACTTTTTTTGCATGCTTGCAGGTCGTTAGATATCTTCATGAAACAGAGCTTGCAATCGGGGGAGCTATGGATGTTATGGGTCGTGTCGTTATTAACATATCTGATGTTATGCTATCTTTTGTGAACAAGTTACTTTCAAATACTTAGAATAATTTCAAATGCTTCCGTTGAACGTATTTTGTTTTAACTAGATGTTTTGAATTACACTTTTCACGTTGAATGGGATTTCGAATTTATTATATTACTGTTTGATCAATATTATTGGTGGCTAGATCCTGGTACATCACACGCCTCGTGGTGGTTTCCGCATGTGGTATTTTGGGGGTGTGACAATAGGTGTTATTTTACCAAACCACAGGGACCATCCTGGCATTTTACTCTTATATTTATCTAATGTTTGAATTTTATTATATTTGTGATTTAAATGCAAAATTTATTTTTAATTTAAAAAAAATGGTTCTAGGGTAGTGTTACCAATTAAGGTGTTGTACCAAGTTTTACGTCCAGAACCTGCCGAATGACTGTTGTTTAAGATATCTATGGTACGCTTTCTGGGGCTATGGAAACATTTGTGGAGCAAACATCGCCAATAAGAAGAATATCAAAGGTAGTGTTTTTGGTCTCATCAGTTTTAAAGGGGTTCAATACATGATTATTTTAGAGAAACGACTCCGTTCTATTAGGATTAAGAAAAATAAACTGGTGGTTAACGTAGATAGGTTTACTACGGGGCCGAATGAACAACCTAGAAGATCGGAGAATTAAAAACACCCTTTCGAATTTCCTAAAATGTTTGCTCAGAGAACGAATGATGTTGGGCCTTCGTCAAATGATGGAAATTATTCCGTTGATGCTCTGATGAATAATATCGTTTCGGCGGTTGAAAAGAATGTTATTATTGTGGGCCCTACAACTAATGCATTCGCCGGTTAGCACGAAAGAGCATTGGCCTAGAAGAAGTGTAGATTTTACAGTTCTTAAAACATTTAATGTTCTACGTCTGGAAGCAGGTTTCTCGGACGTGTCTATTCAATATCTTGGAGGACCCAAAGTTCGGCTGCTCTAGATTTCAAGGAGAGAATGGAAACATGGTTCTAGCACTTAGAATCATGCGAAGGTCAGTCTTTAACTTATGAGCGTACTGCGTTGAAGATTCATGGGGTCCCCCTTCACCGTATGCATATATCGGTCATCGAGTCAATCCGGGATCGTTTTAATTTATTCAACCTTCTCAATTCTTGTGGGATGATGATGATCCATCTTTTGATTGCATTAGAGTTTTGATTGGGGACGTGAAAAGGTTAATGAATTGGTCACGTTAAAATAGAAAAACAAATCTTTCAAAATTTGGGTCTCTAAAGAACCCGGTGAATGGATGTCATTTGTTTAAGTAAGGTGGATCATTCATCCCTACATTCAGATCACGATATCGGCTCTTCATTAGATGAATCTGCGAATTTACCGGATCAAGAGTCTATATGTCACACCCCAACCGATGGCGGAAACATCAAGATGGGATGAAATAGATTGCTTGAGACTTCATAACTTGCTAATCGTGACAATAATCTAAATAACAATATTTCATTTCATTCTAAAAAGGAAGTACATAGTCTTGAAAGGTAAAAAATACAACAAGACAATTTCAACATAGTGAAACAAAGGAAATACATAACATAAAAATTTGGGTGCATATCTAGTTCACCCTAACCAATTTCTTCACGTCATCAAGGCTAATTTCCAGCAACATGTATAAAAATAATTTGTCAACACATAATGGTTGGTGAGCATACATGTTTGGTTTACATAGCATATCATAAAAATCTCAATTGAACATGGCAAAATGTATACTAAGTTAAAGTTAGCATGCATAACTATAGGTCAAACCCTTGTGTCCACTGAATACTGTGTGAACCCTCGTCACCAAAGTAAAGGAGACCATAAAAGTTGACCACACAAAGTGTGGGATTACGATATTTAGAAATACTGTACAAATCAAACTGTGGGATTACGATATTTAAAAATACGCACACAAAGTTGAGTGTCCCAAAACCCCTCTTTTTGCTGCTTTGTATATGTTTTGGGGGTAAACAATTGTATGGTTGGAACGAATTTGTTTGATCTCAAGAGAGTAAGTAACAGCATAGGCTTACATTTCGATGGGGATTTCAGGGGGATTCATACAACATCGTATATTAAATTTGTCATATTAGTAGGATATATATATATATATATTGTACGTGAGACAGACATCATATATGGATGTTTTACAAAAAAAAAAAAAAGAAAAAACACATAATTAGAAAGTTTTTCCTTAGGATCAAATTATTTAAATTTGAATATGTGAACTCAACTTCCTTTGTGTTGACACTTGATTTTAAACGTGTCCTACAGGTACCTGAGTTCGGTTTCGAGAATCATGACGTATCTTGTGTTTGTTGATGCATGTTTTGTCACTTATAAATGTTGGACTAACTTTTAAACTTTCTGGGACAAATGTAATAAGATCCGTGCGGATCAAAGACAACTTTATCATGTCATGGTTATGTCGTGTTTTGAGACGCTAAGTTTAAAATCTATGTTTTAAATAAGTAATATTGTCCAACAAAATAATGCATCAAACATCAAGATAGAAATGGGCACCAACTTCCGTCACCACTACGTTTTAAATTCCGCTGGGATGTTTTTGGGGTGTCACAGTTTCCGCTTGTGATATTTTTGGGGGTGTGACAGTAAATGCACCTAAGCTTGATAAATGTTGGATGCTGTCAAGGAATGAATCTTGAGGGACTTGTTCTCCAATCGTTGAAAGTGTATGTGATTAAAAAGCATAAATGCGGACTAGTTTGTCTATAAGGGTGTCCGCATTTGTATTTTAAAGTTGTCAGAACTTGTGTTTCTTAGATAGCTTGTCCGGATTTGTTATTTTGGTTTTGTAAGAACTTATAAGTTCTTTGTTTTTGTCCGAATTTGTGGTTTTTGTAATGTCAGTAAAGTACTACTACAGTACTACTGACAAGTGAATTTGTATTGTATTGTCCATATTTAGGTTATATACGGACTAAGGTTTGTCGTGTAAGGACTTAAGTGTCCGAACTTGTATGTGTATATACTCTTAGTGAATAGAAATGAATGAAAAAATGCTTTTTTGAGAAAACTTCCTGTGCAAGAAGAGAGAGAAACAAACCCTCACTTTTTGTGTTCTTCACTTTGTGTGATTGTGATATGTGAATAATCAGTGTATTCACAGATTGTTTGCTTCCCTCATCTTTTACACCTTCTGTACGAGCTCTACAGTGCGGAGTGCGGTACGAGACACGCGGTGGTTTCCGCACATCGCGTGTTTGTCGGCCGATCTGTGTTTGGTGTGTTCGAGGTGCTTCTCGTTGTAGGAAGACGACCTTACACGCTGAACATGGGAAATTTTAGATAATGTTGGTAAATGTAAACAAATAAAACATTATGCGTTGTATACAAGGAAATTCTTAGAGATTTGTGAATTATTTTTAGGTTTTTTTTTTTTTTTTTTTTTTGTAAATTGTGTTTATAATTTAGTTTTTCGTTATTTAATGTAAAATGTAGCATCTAAGTAAGAATTTTCTACACAATTATGAATTATATATTTTTACATTGTTCAATCCGTGTATCACACGGGTATCTAACCTAGTGTGTGTGTGTGTCTCTCTCCCTCTCTCTCTCTCTCTCCCTCTATATATATATATATATATATATATATATATATATATGAGAGTTATATTATACAGAAAAACAAAACTTAACCATGCGTAATGGATTCACACCCACCGCCACTGCCCCATAGGCATTAATGAGAAAATTTTTGTTTGTATTGTGATTTAAATCACATGTGAAATATTTTGAATGCCAAGGATATGACCGTCATCTAAACCCATTATTTAACCATTTGATTTAAATCACTGGTGAAGAATTTTGAATGCCAATATGACCGTTGGCAACGTTCATTTAAACCCATTATTTAACCATTTCTAATTTAAATCACGTGTGAAGTATTTTGAATGCCAAGGATATGACCGTTGGCAACGTTCATTTAAACCCATTATTTAACCATTCCTAATTTAAATCACTGGTGAAGAATTTTGAATGCCAAGGATATGACCGTTGGCAACGGTCATTTCATTAAAAAAATTCCTTTTCTTACCTATTTAATCATTCTATACTCTTATACAATTCTATATACACTTTCTCCACAAAAAATGCAGGAAGATGTATCCCTATCGAAATCCATACAATCCCGTCCGATCATCCCGACAAGGCCCAACCCGTCAAAAGGCCACCACCTCACAAAACACCCAAAGGCCCCGCTAATTATCCAATTAGTTCGGATTTTTCGAAAATGAAAATATTGACATTTCGAATCAAAATCTTTTTAGCATGATACAAAACATGCCGATGTATGTTTTCGGTTTTCAACAAAAGGTCAATGGTTTTCAACAACAGGCTCACACGCAACAACCCACAGGTGTTCCCGGTTCGTGACCGGAGGTGGTGCTTGAGACCCCACCAGACAAGGCAGGAGCGTCCCAAACTCGGAAAAGGTCATACAAGAAAAAAAAATCCCTATGACCCAAAGGTTAAGAAAACACATATGGTGTGGTCAACAAATGAAGAATATGCCTTGGCTCGTGCTTGGCTCCACGTATCCAAGAATCCTTTAGTTGGTAAATAATTTTTTATTATTTTTTTTGTTTCCCATCATTAAAATTATTTCTTAATACTTATATCTTTTTATTGTTTAAAAACAGCTGTACATTATCTTATGTTGAATGAGGATTTAAATGTATTAGATCCCGGACCTTCTTCAGGTATGCCTTTACAAATGGAAAATGCCAAACTTAGAAAAATATTTTTTAGTGGAGGCCCGTTTTGTATACTTGAGATTGCTTTGTATCGCGCGTTTCTTGATAAGGTTTTTGTTTATGTAAAAGTGAAATTATTGAGGAGCAGTTCAAGTACTCGAAGATCCCGCATGTATCAAGGGCTTTGGATGATGAAGAAACTGCAACTGGTAACCAAGATTGGGCGGTTAAAATGAGGATTGATATTTTCTACTATGCTAAACTTGGTTGCTCTTCATCCTATAAAAAACAAATGCCTTATAATGCCGTTATTTATAATGCATTTAGACAGAACAAGATTAATGTGGCAGGTAGATGGTGTGGGAAAGTATGGACGTCTAATCGAGTTCATCCTTCAGTAGTAGTAGTAACTGATGATGCTGAAGATCATGATGATGCTGAAGATCATGATGATGCTGATGACCGTGATTATGATGATGATAATAATGACAACCAACAAGAAGATCATCAGATAGTTCATGTCTTTCCTAAGATGAATGTGAATCAAGAAAAACATTTGGTGGTTAGAAAAAACACAAGGAAGAGAAAGAGGACCTTCAAAGCTATGTTCATGGAAGTAGAAGCGTCACCACCACCATTGTCGCCGGTAGATTCTGAAAATGACAGTGATTATCATCCTTCTGAATACTCAAAAAGAAGGATCAGCAGCAAGCCTGCTAGAAAACTTGTAGTCAGGACTAAATCAAATCCAAGTGTGTGTTGTTTCAACAAGTGATGAGGAGGAAGAAAGGCAAGAAAGTGTGTGTTGTTTCAACAAGTGATGAGGAGGAAGGAGCATTCAGTTGCGAAATAGACGGCTGCAACATGAGCTTTGACTGTAACCAAGTTCTAAAAACTCACTAACGAGATATCTGTCTCGTAGCAGGATGTGAGAAGCAATTCCTTTCATATTATGATGCTCCTTCCTCCTCGTCAGTTGTTGCAACAACACACACTTTCTTGCCTTCTTTGTTTTGATTCTGATTCATTTTTCGCTTTGATTCAGTCTTGACTTCAAGTTTTCTAGCAGGCTTGCTCCTTATCTTTCTTTCTGAGGATTCAGAGGGATGGTAATTACTGTCATCTTCAGAATCTGCAGGCGACAATGGTGGTGGTGACACCTCTACTTCCATGAACATAGCCTTGAAGGTCCTCTTTCTCTTCCTTGTGCTTGTTCTAACCACCAAATGTTTTTCTTGATTCACATTCATCTTATTAAAGACATGAACTGTTTGGTGATCTTCTTGTTGGTTGTCATTATTATCATCATCATAATCATGGTCAACAGCATCATCATGATCTTCAGCATCATCAGTTACTACTACTACCAAAGGATGAACTCGGTTAGACATCCATACTTTCCCACACCATCTACCTGCCACATTAATCTTGTTGTCTAAATGCATTATAAATAACTGCATTATAAGGCATTTGTTTTTTATAGGATGAAGAGCAACCAAGTTTAGCATTGTAGAAAGTATCAATCCTCCATTTAACCGCCCAATCTTGGTTACTGTTTGTAGTTTCTTCATCATCCAAAGCCCATTGTATCATGGTCTTATCTTTGTTCTGTAATACCCTTATATGCAACATCAATCCATTTAACATCCGAACTTCCCAATTCTTTTCCCATAACTCTTGCTACATCATTTATCTCTGGATAATCTGCAAATAGTATACATTTACTTCACAATTTAGATTTTAGACACGTATGTTCTGACTAGAGGTTGTGGTTTTGATCCGTTTACATGTGAATCGGTTGATTCTTGATTCTGGTTATGTTTGAACTCTAACATATGGCTAATAATAAAACAAATCAAAAAGGTTCAAAGTAACCCGAAATGTAATTTGAATGCATAGATCCTCCCAAACCATAATTGTCACGTTAATTACATGTATAAAAGTAAAACATTTTGGTTGCCCACGTAGAGACCTCCCAGGAGGTCACCCATCCTAGTACTACTCCCACCTAAGCACGCGTAATTGTGGAGTTTTCATGTGCTCCACAGCCAACTAAGACCAAAACGCGTTGGTGATTTAATAGGTAGGGAATGTCTTATAAACCAAAAAAACTCTCCTGGCCACGACCAATGTAGGATCTGCCTTGGGTGTCACAATGGTCCATGCAATCACCCCGTCAAGGTCATTTTGGTAATGTCCTATTATCTCAGCATATATGTCCTTCTTGCTGGGAGCTATGGTAACAACATGAATATCTTGGTTCTTTTTTCATGTACGATTGAACATGTTCCTTATAAAACGAAAGTTCATCTACGTTGTTCTACAATCGTTTCAAAGTATACTCAAAATAATGTCTTGCATCATAAAATCACGACTCATTGGAATAGCAGTAGAACAGTTTGGGCAGCATCTTTAGACCATCTATTAAGTATATATTGTTTTTGAAATTCGCTTATGTCCATACTTCTCGAAACATAAAAGATACGTCTGCATAACAACCCAAATTTCTCAAAACATCATGAGCAGTAGTTGGTACAATCAAGTTTCCGGAATGGAACGGAACTTAACCTGTAGGATCTGAGTTTGCAATACTTGTTAGTTTAAGTAACTAAGGAACAAGCAATTGGTAAATTGTAAAAACTGTTTGTTCCTTGAACTTTTATGAATTCAAACATAGTACAATGATTATACAATCTCCTCATAGCATGATGAAAGGCCCCAAAACTGGGCACCCTACAGTTGGGTCACATCACATGTAACCAAAATTTGATTGAGGTAGAATGCTAATGTGTATGAACGACAATGTGATCAATTTGCAAAATGAAAATGACAATGAACACCGATATTTGTATGAGGAAAAAGCCCTTGATCCTTGATAGATCTCCAGCACAAAAAACCTCGGGTGATCGAAACTACTGATCACCAAGTATATTGAAAAGTAACTAGTAATCAAGTACAACTTCGAAAGACAACCAGCTCAATACAATGAAGACTAGCGTTTGCAGTTTGTGAGAGAGAGAGAGAGAGAGTGTGTGAGTGTTGTGTGTTCATATGATAGCTTGTATTCTTCCTAAAATGAGCCTTATTATCGCCTATAAAAGAGAAATAACAAGATAACAAACAAAGCGAAAATGTGCAAGTATCCCATGTTCTCCATAACGGCTATACTTGTTCATGCACGTGCCAATTGAGAGCATATTCTCCGATATACCAACATAGACCAAGTCCAATTCGTTAAAACACTTGCGAATTCAAGTTTATACATAGGATATAATTGTAAGTTAATATAAGTAATAATAAGGATCCTTGATCCTCAGACTTCCTGTACCATCCATTAAGGATCAGTGATCCCGGCTAAATCTAAGGATATGTGATCAATAGTATTAAAAATAAATCCCCTAACAATTGCCCCCAAATATGGCGGATATGAAACTAATTTTATTTGCCATATTTCCGTTACAATTGGACTAGTAGCTACTCAAGAAACTAGTCGTTACAGTCTGATGACATCACTGATGGGATAGCCTGCAACGATCATTACGCTATATAGGGACAAGATATAGTTTGAAAAACCATTTAAGAACAAGAATTCCCAATTTAAAACCCATTCCGGAAGCTTATCAGGTATTCTCTCTTCTTCTAATCCTTTATTTTTTGTATTCGTCTTCTTCAATCCTACAATGGCCAAGATGGTTACTCGATCCTCAACAAACAAAAGTCAAGATCTCAATGGTTTACCAAAAAGCCAAAATCTGTTGAAGAATCCTTCCAACGAGTTATGCAGATTCACCGATCCAGAGATGATCGTTTATACACCTGTTTCCCCCTGGGAACAATCTTCCGTCCTTTCGATTCATCCACCAAAAGAGATTATCTCTCACCCGTTTCCCGTTTCGGTGCGCTTTCCTACCATACCCTTTCAGATAGGTTATACATACCCATTCCCTGAATTCACCTAGCAATTCTTCACCCTAATTGGCCTGTGCTATAGCCAGGCAATGCCCATGTTATGGAGGGTATTGTACACTATAGACAAATCATTAGTGACAAAGGATTGGACTTCAATCTCTCTGAACTCTCACACATGTACGCCTTAGCATCAAGCTCCAACTTCTTCTGGAAATTCTGCACAGAGTAATCAATGGAAACGCGAAAAAATTGGATACATGAACAACGCCAATGAAAGCATACAACACATTGTGAAATATTAATTTGAAAAAAAAAAACAATGAAACAAGCATAAAAGAACAAAACGCCATATCTGTTGTATATGTGTTGCATGATTTGCTGGAACAAAATATGAAAACATCATCAAATATTACTTTGTCCAACAGAATCCACATAAGACGCCATAGATCTGAGAAAGCTTGGAAAGGAGGTAACTACTAATACGAAATCTTTGGAGTTTTATTTGAAACAGATTTAAAATGCGAAATAAGGAGGAAACGTACAAAAGGACAATCGTACCCCTGCATATCATTTAGCGCCCCCTGCCACGTGTTAGGCCAGGATCCGTTCTCACCGTTCTCACACTTTAGGGCATTTTCTCTTGATCTCGTTCCTCTATATATATATATATATATATATATATATATAGGGGTAAGATCAAATAAAAAGTTTATTTTGCCTAAGTAGGATGAGAAGGAATTTTAACCATTCATTTTTCAAATCAATGGTTAAGATTTAAGATGAAAGTGTAGGAGAAAGAAGCAGAGTGCAAGGGTATGTTGGGAAAATCCTATTTATGGACTTGTTCTCTCCACATTCAAGGAACATGCATATTCCACCCCCATTTTTTAAAGGTTCAAAACTTTTTTATACGACATTATTTTTTCATAAAAATTTCACCGTAAAATCGAGCGTCTTTTTATCTTTAATTTGAGTACCATATTGCTATATAAAATATGACGACTAAAAAAAACCCACTAAAATGTGTTGTATTTCTATGTTGTATAACATTTTTTATGCTGGATTTTTTACTATATTTTTGTGCTAAATTTTTTGTGCTTAATTTTTTTGTCTTGAATTTTTTTTTTCTCAATTTTTTGTGCTGGATTTTTTTGTATTACATTTTTTTGCTGAATTTTTTGGTGCTATATTTTTTGTACTAGATTTTTTTGTGCTATACTTTTTTGTACTACATTTTTTGTGCTATATTTTTATGTACTAGATTTTTATGGTAGATTTTTTTGTACTAGATTTTTTGTTGTGTGTTTAAAAAAAAGGGTGCCACATGTCATTTTCACTCCTATTTATAAGGACCAAAATGCCTTTATTCCTACTTATTAGGGGTGCCACATGTCATCATCACAATCCTTCTTAGGCTACTTAGGCAAAATCCACTTTTAAGTGGATCCTTCCCCTATATATATATATATACATGCATATATATATATATATATGCATGTATGTAAGCTTTTGTCACATGTCCATAAATATAAGAATGTTTGCATTTATGTAAAAATGATTACATGATAATCGAATGGACATGTTTTGATTTATATGAACATGAAATAAATATGCTCTTTAATTCATTTAAGATCATGTAGGATGATGGTCTTATGATATGGGTGCATTAGATGCACATACTTGGACATGCATGTTGATATGTGATCGTAAAAGGATGAATTTGAGTATGATTTGATAAAAATAAATTTTAATCAGATTCTAAACACTAAAAATATGAATATTTGAAGTGTTAAAATGGTATAAAACTTTGTCATAAAGTTTACTAGCTTTGCATGTTGTACTTGGTGCGTTAAGTGTTGTAAAATACGTGAAATCGCATGATTTATGTGACTTACTAAAAAACTACACTAATCTAATTATAACCACTATTTTAATCAGTAAATAATATGTATTGTGTTAAAATATCAAGTCATTCCGAGTTGGGATGATTATAGTAACGTTTAACGCAAAACTATACGTTAAAACGGTCAAAATCGGCTTTTCGAATGATTGTTATAAAACTGATATAGATCAGTAAGTAGTAAACTGATATTTATAGTTTAAAAATAAATATTTTAACTAATTTCAAGTTTACTTGGTGTTTGGTTAGTCATAGGTGACTTCCGACGCCCTAAAACGTTACCGAATCACTAAAATACACACTTTTCAATGAACACTAGTATGGGTAAATTTTGAGTGAACCTTATGTGTTAAAATGTGTTATGTGATTTAAAAATGTGAATATGAAAATATGTTAAGTTTTAACATGATATTGGAAATTTAGACTATGCATGTATACTTGTGTGTTTTATGCGATAGGAACGGTAAAAATCGTGTTAAATGTGTAACTTGTTTGTCAAGCATTTGATACATATAAGATATTTTATGTATATTTGCCTTAAAAACGACAAAATAGATAAGTTAACAAGATTACGCGTGTTTCAATAATAATTTATGTGAACGTCTATGTATATATATTACGACGCGCAAATCGTAGATATAATGCGTATAGACGGGAGTGTTAATGGATTTACATAATAACGGTCACCAATAAAATCGTTCAAGTTGCAAGAATATTAAAAATATATATATATGGACTCATACATATATATATATATATATATTAACGTGGCAACATAATAAAAAATGATGGTTTTTTGAGAAAATTTCAAAGTTTTGTGAAAATTCTAAGAAGCACAGAAACTTAGAATTTTTGTGATATATTGATTTATAAATCGTTCCTACATATAATAGGACGTGTACAAATCAAACTGTGGGATTGCGCTATTTAAAAATACGCACCCAAAGTTGAGTGTCACTAAACACCTCTTTTTACTGCTTTGTATATGTTTTGGGGGTAGAACACGCCAAAAAGGGTTTAATAATGTTTTTCGATTAAAACATACATTTTAATATAAAATATATATTTTTGTTGAAAATATATTGAGTTTGATAAATTATACGTTTCGAGATAAAATGTTTTTGATGAATATATGTTTGTCAGAAAACAATTGTATGGTTGAAACGAATTTGTTTGATCTCAAGAGAGTAAGTAACAGCATAGGCTTACATTTCGGTGGGGATTTCAGGGGATTCGTACAACATATATTAAATTTGTCATATTAGTAGGATATATATATATATATTGTACGTGAGACAGACATCATATATCGTCTCAGTATGGACCCTGCACCAATGATGTTGTTTAATCGATTAAGTATTGCACACGATTAATTGTTGGTAGATATATTAGGTTGACAACCCTGTCGTGACCGGTCGTCCCATGTCAAGTCAAGCGATGAATTTTAATTCTCGTTATTGTTTAACATTGATTATCCCTACATGGTAAATATATAGTTGGTATTGTCTAGCTAACACACAAGTCTAAACGTTGACGCTATGGATTTAATATATAAAACTTGGGAAATGCCTTAATGTCGAGTTTTCAAAATTTCGGCGGATGACCCATGGATTTTATTAAGGAAGTAAATGGACTTTCTAAAAATTATATGGATGTTTTACAAAAAAAAAAACACATAATTAGAAAGTTTTTCCTTAGGATCAAATTATTTAAATTTGAATATGTGAACTCACCTTCCTTTGTGTTGACACTTGATTTTAAACGTGTTCTATAGGTACTTGAGTTCGGTTTCGAGAATCATGATGTATCTTGTGTTTGTTGATGCATGTTTTGTCACTTAAAAATGTTGGACTAGCTTTTAATCTTTCTGGGACAAATGTAATAAGATCCGTGAGGATAAAAGACAACTTTATCATGTCATGCTGATGTCGTGTTTTGAGACGCTGAGTTGAAAATCTATGTTTTAAATAAGTAATATTGTCCAACAAAATAATGCATCAAACATCAAAATAGAAATGGGCACCAACTTCCGTCACCACTACGTTTTAAATTCCGCTGCGACGTTTTTGGGGTGTGACAGTTTCCGCGTGTGATATTTTTGGGGGTGTGACAGTAAATGCACCTAAGGTTGATAAATGCTAGATGCTGCCAAAGAATGAATCTTTAGGGGCTTGTTCTCCAATTGTTGAAAGTCTATGTGATTAAAAAGCACAAATGCGGACTAATTTGTCTATAAGGGTGTCCGCATTTGTATTTGAAAGTTGTCAGAAATTATGTTTCTTAGATAGCTTGTCCGGATTTGTTATTTTGGTTTTGTAAGAACTTGTAAGTTCTTTGTTTTTGTCCGAATTTGTGGTTTTTGTAATGTCAGTACAATACTACTGACAATTGAATTTGTATTGTATTGTCCGTATTTAGGTTATATACGGACTAAGGTTTGTCTTGTAAGGACTTAAGTGTCCGAACTTGTATGTGTATATACTCAGTGAATAGAAATGAATGACAAAAATGCTTTTTCGAGAAAACTTCCTGTGCAAGAAGAGAGAGAAACAAACCCTAACTTTTTGTGTTCTTCACTGTGTGATTGTGATACGTGAATAATCACAGATTGTTTGCTTCCCTCATCTTTTACACCTTCTGCACGAGCTCTACAGTGCGGTATGAGACACGCGGTGGTTTCCGCACATCGCGTGTTTGTCGATCGATGTGTGTTTGGTGTGTTCGAGGTGCTTCTCGTTGTAGGAAGACGACCTTACACGCTGAACGTGGGAAATTTTAGATAATGATGGTAAATGTAAACACATAAAACGTTATATATTGTATACAAGGAAGTTCTTAGAGATTTGTGAATTATTTTTAGGTTTTTTTTTTTTTTTTTGTAAATTGTGTTTATAATTTAATTTTTCATTATTTAATGTAAAATGTAACATCTAAGTAACAATTTTCTACACAATTATGAATTATATATTTTTACATTGTTCTATCCGTGTATCGCACGGGTATCCAACCTAGTGTGTGTCTCTCTCCCTCTGTATATATATATATATATATATATATATATATATATATATATATATATATATATATATATATATATATATATATATATATATATATATATATATATATATATATATATATAGGGTAGGGATATGGTAAAAAGTGTCTAAAATGTAAGAAGGGTAAGAAGTGTTTTAAACCATTGGATATTTGATCTAATGGTTGAGATCAATAGGGTATAAAATGTAAATTGTGTTTTAATTAGAAGGACCTTATGTAAAAATTGAAGGGCAATAGTGACTTTTCCAACATTTCAAATATGGTAACCGTTTCAAAACCACCCATCAAACTCCTAAAGATCAGCGAATTATATGTAACCGCCATCAATCTCCAAAAAAAATCAGCGAATTTCTTCATACTTTAAAACATTCCCAGATTTTTAAAACGTAATCGCAGATTCAAGTCATGGTGTTTTATCTGGAGACATTGTTGATGGCGTGGTGTTTTATCTGGAGACATTATTCATGGCGTAGTGTTTTATAAATACAAAACATTCCCAGATTTTAAAACACCAAGACTAGGATTCAAGTCATGGTGTTTTATCTGGAGACCTTGTTCATAGTGTGGTGTTTTAAACATCTATGATTCAAGTCATGGTGTTTTATCAGGAGACATTATTCATGGCGTGGTGTTTTATCTGGAGACATTGTTCATAGCGTGGTGTTTTATCTGGAGACATTGTTCATGGTGTGGTGTTTTATCTGGAGACATTATTCATGCCGTGGTGTTTTATCTGGAGACATTGTTCATGGCGTGGTGTTTTGTCTCCAGATGTTTAAAACACTATGCCATGAACAATGTCACCAGATAAAACACCACGCCATGATTCAAGTCATGGTGTTTTATCTGGAATCCCCAGCAACCTTCTATGAATATAACACCATACAACTTAATAGAACACCAGAATAAAACACTATGATACACATTAACCTGCATCGCTGGACTCCATTGAAATTGATATAAAACACCAGAATCGAAAAAAGGCGCAGACGTTAAACAACTGGAATGGGGATATCGATTTGATAATCCTTTATGTATTTATAATTAATGATGATTGCAGGAAATTACAAAATTCGTTCAAATCCCTAAACAATCTCATGGACGGTTATTTTTGGATCAGTTATGTTGAATTTGAATTAAATGACAAAAATGTACAATTACAAAACTACCCTTTTGAATTAATTAAGAGGATGGACACTTGTCATTCCAGGAATATTTCTTACACTTCTTACAAATTAGACACTTTGTACAAGATCCTAAACCTATATATATATATTTATATTTATATATATACTAGGTTATAACCCCGTGTATTACACGGGTTGAATAAATGAATTTTATATACCAAATAATAAAACATTATCTTTTTAAAAGCCTTCTTTATTGCACCGGTTGAAGAAATCTAATTTTATATATTAAATAATAAAATATGTTATATCTATAAGAACCATATGTATTGTATGGGTTGAATAAATGTAATATTATATACCAAATAATAAAAAAAAATTATATCTTTAATACCATTGTATTACATGGGTTGAATAAATGTAATATTGTTTACCAAATAATAAAAAAAAGTTATATTTTTAAAAACCCCCGTGTATTACATGGGTTGAATAAATATGATTTTATATACCAAATAATAAAAAAATATATTTATAAAAAACTAATGGGTTTTTTTTATATTTAAAGTAGGATAAGATTGAATATTAATCTGAACTAACGAATTTTTTTATATTTAATGTAGGATAAGATTGAATATTAATCTTTATTTATTTAGTTAATATAAGATTGAAAAATCATATGATTGAATAGGTGGGAGGTTGTATGATGATAAATCGGTTAACCGTACTGAATGATAAAGATAATAGTGATTGTTGAACAAATTAATTAATCGAATTTAACAGAAACATTTGTGACGTTAGGTGGATTTTTTTTAATTATTTGAAAGTTAATATCAACTTTGGAATTCGTATGAATTCTTAATAGATTTGATTAAATATTATTGATAATAAAAATTTATATTAGATTAGATTTTAGATTTGATTAAATATTATTAATAATAAAAATTTGTATTAATTTAGAATTAATATTATAATTATTAGTATTATTAATAATTTTAATCAATTAAATGAGAGAATGACAAGTGTCCCAAAACAGATTTCTTTTATTATATAGTAGGTGTGTGTATATATATATATATATATATAGATTATTATATTTTTGATTAATTTGTATAACGTTAAGAGTTATGACAATATGGACAACAAATATAGCTTATTTGAAAATGTACAAGTTTATCATTTGAGATTAAACGATGACGAAGTGTGAACAAAAAATAAAAATTTGTATTAATTTAGATTAAATATTATTATTATTAGTATTATTAATAATTTTAATCAATTAAATGAGAGAATGACAAGTGTCCCAAAACAGGTTTCTTTTATTATATAGTATAGATATACAAAAAAACAAAACTTAACCATGCGTAATGGATTCACACCCACCGCCACTGTCCCATAGGCATTAATGAGAAATTTTTTGTTTGTATTGTGATTTAAATCACATGTGAAAATATTTTGAATGCAAGGATATGACCGTTACTGTCATCTAAACCCATTATTTAACCATTTGATTTAAATCACTAGTGAAGAATTTTGAATGCCAAGGATATGACCGTTGGCAACGTTTATTTAAACCCATTATTTAACAATTTCTAATTTAAATAACATGTGAAGTATTTTGAATGCCAAGGATATGACCGTTGGCAACGTTCATTTAAACCCATTATTTAACCATTCCTAATTTAAATCACTGGTGAAGAATTTTGAATGCCAAGGATATGACCGTTTGCAACGGTAATTTCTTAAAAAAAATTCCTTTTCTTACCTATTTAATCATTCTACACACAACTTTTATACACATTCTATACTCTTAAGCAATTCTATATACAGTTTCTCCACAAAAAATGCAGGAAGATGTATCCCTATCGAAATCCATACAATCCCGTCCGATCACCCTGACAAGGCCAAACCCGTCAAAAGGCCACCACCTCACAAAACAGCCAAATGCCCCGCTAATTATCCAATTAGTTCGGATATTTCGAAAATGAAAATATTGACATTCGGAATCAAAGTCTTTTTAGCATGATACAAAACATGCCGATGTATGTTTTCGGTTTTCAACAAAAGGTCAATGGTTTTCAACCACAGGCTCACACGCAACAACCCACAAGTGTTCCCGGTTCGTGACCGGAGGTGGTGCTTGAGACCCCACCAGACAAGGCAGGAGCGTCCCAAACTCGGAAAAAGTCATACAAGAAAAAAAATCCGTATGACCCAAAGGTTAAGAAAACACATATGGCGTGGTCAACAAATGAAGAATATGCCTTGGCTTGTGCTTGGCTCCACGTATCCAAGAATCCTTTAGTTGGTAAATAATTTTTTATTATTTTTTTTGTTTCCCATCATTAAAATTATTTCTTAATACTTATATTTTTTTTATTGTTCAAAAACAGCTGCACATTATCTTATGTTGAATGAGGATTTAAATGTGTTAGATCCCGGACCTTCTTCAGGTATGCCTTTACTAATGGAAAATGCCAAAAATAGAAAAAAAAATTTTAGTGGAGGCCCGTTTTGTATACTTGAGATTGCTTTGTATCGCGCGTTTCTTGATATGGTTTTTGTTTATGTAAAAGGGAAATTATTGAGGAGCAGTTCAAGTACTCGAAGATCCCACATGTATCAAGGGCTTTGGATGATGAAGAAACTGTAACTGGTAACCAAGATTGGGCGGTTAAAATGAGGGTTGATATTTTCTACTGTGCTAAACTTGGTTGCTCTTCATCCTACAAAAAACAAATGCCTTATAATGCCGTTATTTATAATGCATTTAGACAGAACAAGATTAATGTGGCAGGTAGATGGTGTGGGAAAGTATGGACGTCTAGTCGAGTTCATCCTTCAGTAGTAGTAGTAACTGATGATGCTGAAGATCATGATGATGCTGATGACCATGATTATGATGATGATAATAATGACAACCAACAAGAAGATCATCAAATAGTTCATGTCTTTCCTAAGATGAATGTGAATCAAGAAAAAACATTTGGTGGTTAGAAAAAGCACAAGGAAGAGAAAGAGGACCTTCCAGGCTATGTTCATGGAAGTAGAAGCGTCACCACCACCATTGTCGCCGGTAGCTTCTGAAAATGACAGTGATTATCATCCTTCTAAATACTCAAAAAGAAGGATCAGCAGCATGCCTGCTAGAAAACTTGTAGTCAGGACTAAATCAAATCCAAAAATGAATCATAATCAAGCAAAGAAAGGCAAGAAAGTGTGTGTTGTTTCAACAAGTGATGAGGAGGAAGGAGCATTCAGTTGCGAAATAGACGGCTGCAACATGAGCTTTGACTGTATCCAAGTTCTAAAAACTCAGGAACGAGATATCTGTCTGGTAGCAGGATGTGAGAAGCAATTCCTTTCATATTATGATGCTCCTTCCTCCCCGTCAGTTGTTGAAACAACACACACTTTCTTGCCTTTCTTTGCTTGATTCTGATTCATTTTTCGCTTTGATTCAGTCTTGACTTCAAGTTTTCTAGCAGGCTTGCTCCTTATCCTTCTTTCTGAGGATTCAGAGGGTTGGTAATTACTGTCATCTTCAGAATCTGCAAGCGACAATGGTGGTGGTGACACCTCTACTTCCATGAACATAGCCTTGAAGGTCCTCTTTCTCTTCCTTGTGCTTGTTCTAACCACCAAATGTTTTTCTTGACTCACATTCATCTTATGAAAGACATGAACGGTTTGGTGATCTTCTTGTTGGTTGTCATTATTATTATCATCATCATAATCATGGTCAACTGCATCATCATGATCTTCAGCATCATCAGTTACTACTACTACCAAAGGATGAACTCGGTTAGACATCCATACTTTCCCACACCATCTACCTGCCACATTAATCTTGTTCTGTCTAAATGCATTATAAATAACTGCATTATAAGGCATTTGTTTTTTATAGGATGAAGAGCAACCAAATTTAGCATTGTAGAAAGTATCAATCCTCCATTTAACCGCCCAATCTTGGTAAACGTTTGTAGTTTCTTCATCATCCAAAGCCCATTGTATCATGGTCTTATCTTTGTTCTGTAATACGTTTATATGCAACATCAATCCATTTAACATCCGAACTTCCCAATTCTTTTCCCATAACTCTTTGTTGGTGCACTTGTGTCTGTACTTTGTCTGTATTCGGTCTGTATGTAAACGATGTCCTTGGTAGTCTGTAAGTTGACCAAGTCAACTATCCTCCTAGTTTGACTTGGCCAATATGTTGAAAGATGTCTGTCTGTATCGAAGGATAGCCTCGAAGGATACTGTTAATCCTTCGAGGTGCTCGAAAGATATGCTTCGAATGTTAGACCTCGAAGGATCATCCTTCGAGGTCCATGCTCATCTTTCGAACATGTTGTGATCGATAGATGATCCTTCGGACCATCTATCGGATCCTTCGAGCAGACCTGCTGTGTTTGGGTATATATACCCATGCAATGTGTTGAGTTCAGTAGACAGACACACAGACAGAAAGATACCGAGAGATAGAGAGTCTTCTTGAGAGCATTCTGTCCAGAACTCACACACACACTTTGAGAGTTTATAGAACATTTCTGTAAACATTGAGCTTGTAACCGAACCCTCATTGCATTAATACAAGTTGTGTTAATCGGTGAACTTGTGTGTTTGTTTCTCTACTTGCTACTAACTCGGTTTGCTTGCTAGCTTGGATTCCGCACTCGCTAGTAGGTTTGTATAACAAGGTTTAGGTTCGTAATCCTCCGCGAAAAGGGACCTACAAGTGGTATCAGAGCTTGGCTCTTTGCTCTTTACCTTGTTTAAAACCGGGTTTTTACAAGTTTTGGTGTGTTGAAACACTTGGTTTTGCACCTGTTTTTACTTAGTTTCTTGCATTTTCTTTGAGTAAAAGCGTGTCTAAACTAACCGGGAGTGTTTAAAGTTGGGTTGGGTAACTTGGAAATTGGTTTTTAAGAAACTTTGTGTTTTCCGGCCAATTTCCGGTGTGTTTCCGGTGACCGGACTTGGTGGATAAGGTTTGCCATTTTTGGGCATTGTTTTTGAAAGTCAAAAAGTTGGTGAAGATCTGTGTGCAGAACATACCTTTCTGCCGAAAGTACTTCACCAACCCATCACCTTTTTCACCAACCTATCACATCAACGTCAGTTGTGTCAGAACCTCTCGAAAGATATCCTTCGACTTCGAAAGATCATCTTTCGATCAAGGAAGGCTCGAAAGATCACCATCCTTCGACCCATCCTTCGAAGTCTGAAACATATCCTTCGATTAAGGAATCTTTTCGAAAGATAAGTGTCCGAAAGATAGGGATTTATCTCGAAAGATAAGGATCTTTCAAGTGTGAATCTTTCGAGATTTTGAATCTTTCGAAGCCAGTGCTCGAAAGTCAACAGTGATCCTTCGAACACTGTTGATCATTCGAACAAGTGTGATTTTTCGAAAGTGAGCTATACGAAAGATAAGGATATTTAACTCGAAAGATAAGGATCTTTCAAAGGAGAATCCTTCGAGTTCTTGAATCTTTCGACATCATTGTTCGAGATTCAACAGTAATCTTTCGAGTACTGTTGATCCTTCGAACAAGTATTGATCTTTCGATTGTGGACAGTTTATTGTTAACAAGTTTCTGTGATTTCAGATCTTTCGGAACAGGGTCCTTCGACTGTGTGTGATCTTTCGGGTGCTCATCATCTTTCGTGACTTGGACATAGAATTTATTTTTCTTGTCAAAGATGAATCCGAGTTGGTGGGGAAATCCGGCTCCAGACAGTGGAAAATACATGAATACCAGTCAATCTCCATCATGGGCCGAATCTCCGGTATCTACATCCTCACAAACAAATGCCACTCCAGCTGGTCAATGGGCGTTTGTTTCAAATCAAACTCCGAGTATTCAAAGTCTTCTACTAAGCGAAAGTGAAACCGGAAGTTTGAACAGGCCTCCAAAGTTGATGCATCTTAATGAATATCCGGGATGGGTTGATCGTTTCCATACATACATTCTTGGTCAAAATACAGAGTTGTGGTTGCGGTTCACTACGGAATTCGATCAAACTATCGAGGTTGCTGCTTCTTCGACAGCTACATTTGCCGATCTTCCTGATGATCAAAAGAAGACGTATGACTTAGAAAAGAAAGCATACGCTATTCTCACTCAAGCACTGAGCAAGGATATTTATCATCAGTTCGTCAGTTTCAAGACTACGAAGAAGCTGTGGGATGCATTGAAGACAAGAGGAGTAGGTAATGAAGCCACACGTCAACTACGACGAGATCTACTGAAGAAAGAATTCGATGGCTTCACATGTATGGATAAGGAGTCCTTGGGAGATATGACAAGCCGTTTCTATCACCTACTTACTGAGCTGACCAACTTTGAAGTCACAACGACTCCAACAGAGGTGGTAAAGAAGTTTGCCGATGCATTGCCTCCTCAATGGAATAACTTCCTGGAAATCTTGAAGTACAACGGAACGTTGAAAACTACAAATATCAACGATTTCGTGCAGCTTCTGGAGAACAAGGATCAGGAAGAAACGTTGAAGGCAAAGAGAGTTGCAGTGCCACAGAATCCAGAGATGTATTATGGCACCTCCACTTCTTCATCTGCAAAAGCCGGTTCACATGCTCCACTTCAAACGGCGTTTGTCACAAGCACGGATATGTATGGCAATCCAGTGCAAGTTCCTGTAAAGCCGCCTCCAACCACAGATCTGTATGGAAATCCAATACAACCACCTCCTCCTCCTCCTGCTCAACAACCACAATATGCGTGTTATGGAGGAACATCATCTGCTGCAGGTCAACAATCAAAGCCAAATACAGTACAGCTTGACACTTCAAGCTTCTCTAAAGTCAGTGTAGAGGTAGCTAAGGAACACATGGAGCTACTTAACACTGTAGTGAGCGCGTACTGTGGGTTGATAGAAGGTCAGATTGGAAACATTAATCTGACACAAGAAGATTACAGGCAGATTGATAAGGAAGAGATGGACTTGATGGATATCAAGTGGGCCTTTGCGAGTGCTGTTAGAAGAGCAAAGGATTGGATGGAAAGTACTGGCAGAACCAGCTTGGAAAGTAAGCGAGACACCAAGTATGGGTTCGATAAGCAGGCTGTTAAGTGCTTCAACTGTGGTGAACGGGGCCACTTTAAAAGGGAATGTACAAAGCCAGCACAGCACGGGAATCAAAATCCCTTCAGAAACCGAGGCAACCAGCAGAATCAGAACAGAAACACTGAGCGGTCATTGGTGCCTGCAAATAACCAAACCAACCGAGCACTAGCAGTTCAGGTGGATGAAGGTTGTGACTGGTCAATCCAGTTGGGTGCTGATGCTCCTGATGAAACAGCATGTTTTGCTCAAATTGTGAAAGAGTTGGTTCACACCAGTGGTAGAGAATCTTCTCCCAGTGGTGGTGAATCGTCTGAAGATGAAGACTCTTCTGGTTATAGCAGGAGTGCTGATGAAGAATCATCCAATTCTGGTGATGATTATGTGGGTGAGACATCGAATGCAGCAATCGATGCAGATATTGATGAACTCTTGGAGGAAGCTGCAGCAGAAACTCAAAGAAGATCTATTTTGGTGGATCAAGCTGCTTATACTTCGTCTTCTCTCCATTCAGCCTTTATGGCTAATGTCGACGGTTCATCAAGTCAGGTATGTGTCGATGTACCCACTGCTGTGAATTGTGATGAATGTGCTAGGTTGCATGCTAGATGTGCTGATCTTGAGAAAAGTATGTCTGAGTTGCAAGGCAAACATGATGCTTTACAAGCTAGTTTGTTTGACTTGCAAGACAAACATACTACTGTGAATGAGAATTTGGGTGACTTGCAAAGTAAGCATGACGCTTTGCAAGAAAAATATGATGTGACCTTTCTCCACAATCAGAAATTGACTGTGGACCTCTCTAAATGCACAGAAGCCAACATGTTTTATGAAAACCATGAAAAAGAATTTAAGTCGGTAATTGAAACATTAAAGAAGGATAAAACTGAACTGACCAAAATGGTTTCAAGAAAACAAACTGATATTAATTTGTATATATCTCGCCTTGAGAGTATGCAAAAAGAGATGGCTTGTGTGAAAACCGAAAGTGATGCGATCCAACTCAAGCTAGACAGTTATTTGAGTTCTAGCTATGTGTTAGATCACATCATTGACGTTCAGAAGGAAAAGAGAGATGTCACATGCATAGGCTACAAGAAGTGTCCACCACCAGTGAGACATAATTATGACGCCATGCCTGATGAAGAGGACAGGGTTTTCTTTGAACCTTCTGTGCCTCTAGATGTTAAGGAGTTTGCTGCAGGACTCGGATACCAAAAGGAAGTATCCTCAGATTCAGATGTGTCAGCAGATACATTTGTGAGTGCTGAACAGAATCAAGATCCTCCAGTTGTGATTGAGGATGCTGATTCGTCTGATGATGAATCTGATGATACTGTCCCAGCAAAGTCTGATGCGGTAGCCAAAAATGAGGACATACCTCTTGAGAATCACATTCTATGTGATCCCCCTGTTCAACCCGCTAAGACTGTTGCAACTGAGTCCTCATCTGCGGAAAAGCCGGAGAGTGTGAATTTGCTGTACACTCTAGTTGGTGATGATAAAATTTACTCAGACAAAGATTTTCCCATTAAGAATGTCAATCAATCCTTAATCTGTAAAGTCTTTGAGAATTCGACGAGTAAGTTCTTGGGAAAGGCAGGACCTAAAGTTACAGTTACACAGTGTCCTCCTATTCCAAAAGCTGAAATCCGAAAGCAATTTGGCAACAAGAAATTGCCAACAGTGCCAACACAGCAAAATCACACCAAACCCAAAGGTAAAGCACCGGCTCAAGCTAACAAGAAGCCGAACCAAAAGAAGAAGAAAAAGGTTAACTTTGTGAAATCGACGGGAACGGACAAAATTGAAAAGTTTGAAAATCAATCTAACTTAGATTTTGTCAAGAAAGCTATTGTCGAGAAAAGAAATGAACCAAGCAGTTCAAAGCCTAGTACCTCGGGTTCACAAAGTTCAACATCATCGGCTAAGCGATCACATGATACTTCGGGGTTTGTAGAACGAAGATCATGTTTTGAATGTGGAACCATTGGACATATTATTCGTAATTGTCCATATCTTCATAAACAAAAAGGAAAGGTCGATGATCCCCGTGGCAAAACTGACCATAAGCCAACTGTTTCCACAAAGCAAGATCCCCGACTTGTAAAAGAAAGGGAAAAGAAACAGAAAAGGCAACAGGTCAAGAAAATTGAAAAAGCAATTAAAACTGATGTGGTTCAAAAACAATCTGTTGCTGTAAAACCAGAAACTTCTACAATTTCAAACAATCAAGGAGTTAAAATTTTAAAGAAAGATACTGGTAAAACAAAACAGACATGGAAACCTAAATCGGTTACTGAATCAGGGGGACCATCACAATTCACCAACCATCAAAGACAAGAAGTTATTGTCATTGATGAAAATGGAAGACCCAAGACCACAATGGCTTGGGTCCCCATCTCCAACTAATTCATTTGAGTTCATGTGCAGGGTGCTTCAGGAGGAACTATCAGTAGTCATTGGATTGTTGATAGTGGGGCATCCAGGCACATGACGGGCGACATGAAGCTTCTCTACGACGTTAAATCTATTAGAGGAGGTTATGTTGCTTTTGCTGGAGATAAGGGTGGATATATAACGGGTGAAGGAATGATATCTAACGGGATTGTCAGTTTTGACAAGATCAATTTTGTGCAACAACTTGATCACAATCTTCTTAGTGTTTCTCAAATTTGTGACAAGAAATTTTCAGTACACTTTGATGCTAATGGATGTTATGTGCTGAAGCCCGGCTTCAAAATTCCAAAAGAATGGATTCTCTTGTCGGCTCCAAGGATAAATGATTTGTATGTCCTTGACATGAGCCAAGCTATTACTACGTCTGCACAAGCAACTTGTTTCGTTTCAAAAGCCACAGAAAAAGACACTATCTCTTGGCACAGACGAATGGGTCACATTCACTTACGCAAAATGAATCATTTGGTTTCAAATGATTTGGTGAATGGTGTTCCCCTCAAAAATTTCCATCTTCAAGACATTTGTGTTTCGTGCCAGAAAGGAAAACAAACAAAGAAGAAGCACCCTACAAAGAAGATCAACACAGTGGCAGTTCCTCTTGAACGTTTGCACATGGATTTGTTCGGTCCTGTCAAGCACAAGAGTATTCGGGGTGATCAATACTGCCTCGTGGTTACTGATGATTATTCAAGATTTTCTTGGGTTGCGTTCATGGCACACAAGAGTGAAACCTTTGGCATTATCAAAAACTTGATCATTCAGATTGAGAATTTGTATAAGTTGAAGGTTAGGCGGATACGTAGCGACAATGGTACTGAATTTAAGAATCATTCCATGGCGGAGTTCTGTACTTCAAAGGGTATTCTTCATGAGTTTAGTGCAGCCTATACTCCTCAACAGAATGGTGTCGCTGAACGTAAGAACCGCACATTGATCGAGACTGCTAGGACAATGTTGGTAGAGTCGCAGCTACCCATTCCATTCTGGACTGAAGCTGTGGCCTCTGCATGTTACACATTGAACAGAGTCCTTACAGTCAAAAGGCACAACAAGACCTGCTTCGAGCTTCTTCAAAAGCGGAAACCAGATTTGTCTTATCTCGAACCGTTTGGAGCTCCATGCACAATCATCGATCCTAATGGAAAGTTTGGGGCAAGAGCAATTGATGGATACTTTCTTGGGTATGCCACCCCTAACTTACGAGTCTGGAATCTAGAGACTAAAAGGGTCGAGGAATGGTCTGAGGTCAGAGTACAAAGGCACACCTTGCCAGTCAAAAATCCGGGTCAACCTTGGATGTTTGAGTATGATGACTTTTTCAATTCGATCAATGTTGAAGCCGTTGAAGAAAATGCTGCGGCTAGGATGTTTTTCGAGAGTGACAATGCAACAGTTTCACCGGTGGTTCGTCCAATTCTTGTTAATCAAGAACCATCTTCTTCGGTGAACAATAATACTCTCAACAATGAGGATTTTCATGATGCAAACGAATTGAACGAATCTTCAGAGGATGATGAATTTCTAGATGCAGATCAAGAAGCTCCTACAACAGCAGTTCATGGTACTTCAGAGGGTACTCCTCCAGTGGATACACATAGAACAGCTGAGACTACTGCATCATCCTCTTCGTCAATTCCGGGTCTTGAATTGGTTGTTGATCTTAATCTTAACAACCTGGGTATAAATGTTCCAGTTCCAGATAATCCAGAAACAAGGATTCATAATACCCATCCTCAACAAAACATCATTGGAAATGTGTAGAGTGGCGTACAAACAAGAAACATGTTGCGAAACAACAACAATGCAGGCTTGTATGCAGCTATTCGAGAATCCGGGCAACAAAACGATTGGTCCTTCGCGTGTTATGTCTCACAAGAAGAACCAAGAACATGGAAAGAAGCCTTGAAAGATAGCGCTTGGGTTGAAGCAATGCAGGAAGAACTGCAACAATTCCAGAAGCTGGGTGTCTGGAAACTAGTAGAGAAACCTGCTGGATACAAGAAGATTGGTACCCGTTGGGTTTTCAAATGCAAAAAGGATGACCGCGGAGTTGTTATCCGAAACAAAGCACGTTTAGTCGTTCAGGGTTTTCGTCAGATTGAAGGGATCGACTACAACGAAGTCTATGCACCAGTGGCACGTCTCGAAGCAATTCGAATCTTTGTAGCCTATGCGTCCTTCAAAGGATTCAAGGTCTATCAGATGGACGTGAAAAGTGCATTCTTACATGGTGTGGTTGAAGAAGAGGTGTACGTCGAGCAGCCTCCAGGTTTTGAAGATCCTATCCATCCCGATCGGGTTTGGTTGCTCAACAAAGCTCTTTATGGTCTTCATCAAGCACCACGAGCTTGGTATGCAACCTTATCACACTATCTGCTGGAGAACGGTTTTCGTAGAGGTCTTATCGACTGTACTCTTTTCATCAAGGAACAAGATGGAGATCTTCTTCTGGTACAGGTATACGTTGATGACATTATTTTTGGTTCTACTAATGATGTCTTGTGTAGGGAATTCGAGCGCATTATACAGGATAAATTCGAGATGAGTGCTATGGGGGAAATGACTTTCTTCTTGGGCCTACAAGTACAACAAACGGAGTCTGGGATATTCATCCATCAGACTAAATATGTTGGTGACATCTTGAGCCGGTTCCAGATGTCTGATGCAACGCCCATTGGTACCCCATTGCCAACTAATCACGGAATTACTCCAGATTTGAAGGGAGAAGCTGTTAGTCCCTCAAACTATCGCGCTATGATCGGATCTCTTATGTACCTCACAACATCAAGGCCAGACATAATGTACCCAACGTGCCTGCTTGCCAGATATCAAGTTAACCCGAAGGCCTCTCATCTTGCTGCTGTTAAAAGGATTTTTCGTTATTTGAAGGCGTACCCTGACACCGGTCTGTGGTACCCTAGGGATAATAACTTTGAATTGGTAGCTTTCAGTGATTCTGATTTTGGCGGATGCAAAATCGACGGCAAATCCACAACGGCTGGATGTCAGTTCTTAGGAAATCGCCTAGTTACATGGCAGTGCAAGAAGCAGACGTGTGTCGCTACATCAACATGCGAAGCTGAATACATTGCTGCCTCAAGTTGTTGCTCCCAAGTTCTTTGGATCCAACAACAAATGCGGGACTACGGTTTTGAATTCCTAACTACTCCTATTTACGTTGATAATTCTGCTGCTTTAGATATCACTAGAAATCCTGTGCAGCATTCAAAGACCAAACACATCGAAATCAAATATCACTTCATACGTGATTGCTTTGAGAAAAGGCTAATCGATGTTGTTAAGGTCCACACCGATGACCAACGTGCCGACTTATTTACCAAAGCTTTTGACAAATCAAGATTTGACTTTTTATTATTGGTAAACGGCATTAAGGTCAAGCAAGAGTAAAACCAACATCGGAAAATCATTTTTGTAAATGCCTTTGTGTTTTAAATTTATCTTAGTTTATTGATTTTAGGGGGAGTAAATCCAAAAATCAGAAAATCCAAAAACATCGAAAAATTTCAAAAACACAAAAACAATAGAAAATCAAAAATGAGTTTCCTGGCGAGCAAAAGAGAAAGTGATAGTACATCAGTGGTCTATCCAACCTCTTTAAATCTTAAATGCAAAACGATAAGCAGCTCTATATAAGATGTATCGGTAGGCTCACAATCATTTTAAAGTGTGCAGGGTGATATAAATCTTAATCGACTGAAGACCAGGTGGGAAACATTCATTGGCATATGGTCTTAGTACCGAAATTTCGTTTGATAGATTGCCGAGGTTCTGAGATATTCGGTCTTTATGCTGCTTATCATCTGGGTATCATGGTTGTATCTTTTACCGAAAAATAACGGGGACGCAAGTCTAGATCTTCCATGATACTATACATACGTGTACATATTGCATACTGCATTCGACCTCAATAAGTGATAAACAATCACATGTCCAAATCAAATAAGTGATAAACATATCACATCTATCCGGGTGTCAAGTTCGTCTCTCTGCTGTACGGAAGTACTGACCTGTTCACGGACTTGCACCTGTGCCCTCATGCATACGAAAATCAAGTTCCTCATCAATAAGTGATTATATCACATAGGACTTGTTTTCAAATTAAAATAAGTGAGTATCTCACAATTTATACGGTCAAACAGATGATAATCGGTATACTCACCGGTAAGATGAACTCTCGTGCATACCTTGATACGGGAATGTGTCGTGATGTGGATGAACACCGGTCGGTAAGTATAAATCATACATTAACGTATCCTCTAAACATGATTACATCTGATAAGTTGAGCTTAAGTGGACAACAATACCGATAATTGTTATAGGATGCTTATCTTAATGTTAACTAACTGAACAACAAGAGTGTTTTGGCATGACCGTACACTGATATGATTCTCTTACCCTCGAAACTCACAAAAAGAATGTTTGTATATATTTATTTATTTACTACTTAACTTTTTTTTTTATTTCTTTTAAACAGTTTCGTCGTTTGGTGCATATCAGCACGACATTAGCGGTGATGTCGTTTGATAACACTCAAAGGATTTTAACTTGTTGTCTTTTAATTTCAAAAATACCAAAAAAATTTTAGGAAGTGTTTTAATATAAACTTTATAAAAGCCAAAAAGATTTTATTTCTGCTTTATTTTCGATCGTACGATGTTGGAGCTCAAGTCTTCGTTACCTGAAACCTGACTGAAAACCGAACTGACTAAATCTTCATAAACGGTCGAAATTTGCATGTTTTGAAAGTTAGAATTTAAAATTGATAAATTTATTAAACTTTCAAACTGTCGGACGGTGTTTGATTATGACATGGTCATTCGTGTGTCATTTGTTTATACTATATTCCAAGCAAGTGTTCTCATTACGCGTTTAGATTTCTTGCATGTGCAGATTCTAAAGGCTGGGAGAACATAGTCGATGACAAGCTCTGGAATGAAGACACGACGAGAAGGCGCTCAAAAGATGAAGATGATCGAGTTGCCGCTGGCCATCATCAACACCACAAGGATCTCACTTCATAAAGATAAAGTCTTTTCACGAGCATAACTCAAGGGGAAGCTTATGTTAAGGGGGAGTTTGTCAACACACTTCCTACATGATACGGGTCGTTTGTTGATACACTCTCTGCTTTCAAGACGTGAAGACTTTGAAGATCCTCTGACAATGAAGACCTGAAAGGACATCAGAGTTTTGAGAACTCGAAGACCCAAGACCGTCGAAGTTCGAGACGAGTCTACAACTATAGAAGATAAAGACAAAGCTACAACCAAGGGGGAGTTTGTTGGTGCACTTGTGTCTGTACTTTGTCTGTATTCGGTCTGTATGTAAACGATGTCCTTGGTAGTCTGTAAGTTGACCAAGTCAACTATCCTCCTAGTTTGACTTGGCCAATATGTTGAAAGATGTCTGTCTGTATCGAAGGATAGCCTCGAAGGATACTGTTAATCCTTCGAGGTGCTCGAAAGATATGCTTCGAATGTTAGACCTCGAAGGATCATCCTTCGAGGTCCATGCTCATCTTTCGAACATGTTGTGATCGATAGATGATCCTTCGGACCATCTATCGGATCCTTCGAGCAGACCTGCTGTGTTTGGGTATATATACCCATGCAATGTGTTGAGTTCAGTAGACAGACACACAGACAGAAAGATACCGAGAGATAGAGAGTCTTCTTGAGAGCATTCTGTCCAGAACTCACACACACACTTTGAGAGTTTATAGAACATTTCTGTAAACATTGAGCTTGTAACCGAACCCTCATTGCATTAATACAAGTTGTGTTAATCGGTGAACTTGTGTGTTTGTTTCTCTACTTGCTACTAACTCGGTTTGCTTGCTAGCTTGGATTCCGCACTCGCTAGTAGGTTTGTATAACAAGGTTTAGGTTCGTAATCCTCCGCGAAAAGGGACCTACACTCTTGCTACATCATTTTTCTCTGGATAATCTGCAAATAGTATACATTTACTTCACAATTTAGATTTTAGACACGTATGTTCTGACTAGAGGTTGTGGTTTTGATCCGTTTACATGTGAATCGGTTGATTCTTGATTCTGGATATGTTTGAACTCTAACATATGGCTAATAATAAAACAAATCAAAAAGGTTCAAAGTAACCCGAAATGTAATTTGAATGCATAGATCCTCCGAAACCATAATTGTCACGTTAGTTACATGTATAAAAGTAAAACATTTTGGTTGCCCACGTAGAGACTTCCCAGGAGGTCACCCATCCTAGTACTACTCCCACCTAAGCACGCGTAATTGTGGAGTTTTCATGTGCTCCACAGCCAACTAAGACCAAAATGCGTTGGTGATTTAATAGGTAGGGAATGTCTTATAAACCAGAAAACTCTCCTGGCCACGACCAATGTAGGATCTGCCTTGGGTGTCACAATTGTCCATGTTAATCTTCTCGGTATCAATATCGGCATCATTACAATCACCCCCATCTAGGTCATTTTGGTAATGTCCTATTATCTCAGCATATATGTCCTTCTTGCTGGGAGCTATGGTAACATCATGAATATGTTGGACCTTTTTTCTTGTACGATTGAACATGTTCCTTATAAAACGAAAGTTCATACGTTGTTTTACAATCGTTTCAAAGTATACTCAAAATAATGTCTTGCATCATAAAATCATGACCCATTGGAAAAGCAGTAGAACAGTTTGGGTAGCATCTTTAGACCATCTGTTAAGTATATATTGTTTTTGAAATTCGCTTATGTCCATACTTCTCAAAACATAAAAGATACGTCTGCATAACAACCCAAATTTCTCAAAACATCATGAACAGTAGTTGTTCCTTGAACTTTTATGAATTCAAACATAGTACAATGATTATACAATCTCCCCATAGCATGATGAAAGGCCCCAAAACTGGGCCCCCTACGGTTGGGTTACATCACATGTAACCAAAATTTGATTGTGAGGTAGAGTGCTAATGTGTATGAACGACAATGTGATCAATTTGCAAAATGAAAATGACAATGAACACCGATATTTGTATGAGGAAAAAGCCCTTGATCCTTGATAGATCTCAGGCACAAAAAACCTCGGGTGATCAAAACTACCGATCACCAAGTATATTGATAAGTAACTAGTAATCAAGTACAACTTCGGAAGACAATGAGCTCAATACAATGAAGACTAGTGTTTGCAGTTTGCGAGAGAGAGAGAGTGTGTGAGTGTTGTGTATTCATATGATAGCTTGTATTCTTCCTAAAATGAGCCTTATTATCGCCTATAAAAGAGAAATAACAAGATTACAAACAAAGCGAAAATGTGCAAGTATCCCCATGTTCTCCATAACGGCTATACTTGTTCATGCATGTGCCAATTGAGAGCATATTCTCCGATATACCAACATAGACCAAGTCCAATTCATTAAAACACTTGCGAATTCAAGTTTATACATAGGATACAACTGTAAGTTAATATAAGTAATAATAAGGATCCTTGATCCTCAGACTTCATGTACCATCCATTAAGGATTAGTGATCCAGGCTAAATCTAAGGATATGTGATCAATAGTATTAAAAATTAATCCCTTAACAATTGCCCCCAAATATGGCGGATATGAAACTAATTTTATTTGCCATATTTCCGTTACAATTGGACTAGTCGTTACTCAAGAAAGTAGTCGTTACAGTCTCAGTCTGATGACATCACTGATGGGATAGCCTACAACGATCATTACGCTATATAGGGACAAGATATAGTTTGAAAAACCATTTAAGAACAAGAATTCCCAATTTAAAACCCATTCCGGAAGCTTATCAGGTATTCTCTCTTCTTCTAATCCTTTATTTTCTGTATTCTTCTTCTTCAATCCTACAATGGCCAAGATGGTTACTCGATCCTCCCCAAACAAAAGTCAAGATCTCAATGGTTTACCAAAAAGCCAAAATCTTTTGAAGAATCCTTCCAACGAGTTATGCAGATTCACCGATCCAGAGATGATCGTTTATACACCTATACACCTGTTTCCCCCTGGGAACAATCTTCCGTCCTTTCGTCCTTTCGATTCATCCACCAAAAGCGATTATCTCTCACCCGTTTCGGTGTGCTTTCCTACCATACCCTTTCAGATAGGTTATACATACCCATTCCCTGAATTCACCTAGCAATTCTTCACCCTAACTGGCCTGTGCTATAGCCAGGCAATGCCCATGTTATGGAGGGTATTGTACACTATAGAACAGATCATTAGCGACAAAGGATTGGACTTCAATCTCTCTGAACTCTCACACATGTACGCCTTAGCATCAAGCTCCAACCTCTAGAAATTCTGCACAGAGTAATCAATAGAAACGCGAAAAAAATTGGATACATGAACAACGCCAATGAAAGCATACAACACATTGTGAAATATTAATTAGAAAAAAAAAACAGTGAAACAAGCATAAAAAAACAAAACGCCATATCTATTGTATATGTGTTGCATGATTTGCTCGAACAAAATATGAAACGTCATCAAATAATACTTTGTCGAACAGAATCCACATTAGACGCCATAGATCTGAGAAAGCTTAGAAAGGAGGTAACTACTAATACGAAATCTTTAGAGTTTTATTTGAAACAGATTTAAAATGCGAAATAAGGAGAAAACTTACAAAAGGACAATCGTAGCCCTGCATATCATTTAGCGCCCCCTGCCACGTGTTGGGCTAGGATCCGTTCTCACACTTTAGGGCATTTTCTATATATATATATATATATATATATATATATATATATATATATATATATATATATATATATATATATATATATATATATATATATATATATATATATATATATATATATATATATATATATATATATATATATCTGGACTCATGACGCGAACTTATTTATTTATACATTTAAGTTATCGGTTAAAATCGTACGACGTGAAGAAAGTAAAATGTAAACATAAACGAACATAAATACATAACTGAGAAAGTAACGATATTAACCGCGAAAAGTACAGGTTGTCATATCATCCCCAAGTTGAAAGAAATTTCATTCTGAAATTTAGCAAGTAGTAGCTGATTCGGTTAGTGCGGTTGAGAAATTTCCTAGGGTGCCACACCTGAGCCTTAGTGGCTTCTCTTTCTTTGGTTGCTTGTTGTTGTGTGTTCATACATTGTATTATCAATTAGCAACACTTTTATGCATTTTTACTTGTACCTCTTGCACTCATTTTTTTATGAAGTAAGTGGTTGTATTGTGGGTTATATTGGATTTGCTCCCTTTGGGTGTTTAAAGGGGTATTTGGCTTTTTCTAATCTCATTTACGTCAGTTTCGTATGAGTTTCGTATGGAATCGGTTCTCCAATATGTGAATGTTTATAATTACTATGATGTTGCTCCTCATTTGGCTAGGCAACATCTGTTGCAACCATGAAGCACTTCTAAGTATTAGTCAGCGAACAGATTTGTTGCTAACTAATAATATATGTATATATATATATATACCCACACAATATTCTTTGTTGTTTGTTATCTAAAGTTGGTAAAAAAAATATAGCTATGATGTTTTGCATACTAGCCCGTTGGTTTCTAATTTCGGCTTGGGTTTCTAGGAACCTCTCTGAATACCGATTGTCGGACTCAGAGAAAAGACAAAGAAAAGACGAATGATGATATCCTCAAGTCTTTCTCTTCCTCCTTGTTGATGTGGTTGGAAGCCTTGTTGCTCATTTCGGGGTTGTTGAAAGTTAGATCGTTGATTTTAATTTTGTTGGTTGATAACTCTCAGTTCCACGTCAACGGCTCGAAAAACATGACGTGAGCGAGGGTGTGTATATTTTTAATATACTTTTAAGTAATTTTTACTCCTTTATCAAGCTTTAAATTTATAAAACACGATATAACACTATCACTCTCTACAACACGATAGGGCAAGTGCACCCATTGTTGGTGTAGTATAGTGATGGTAAGATACCGAGGTCATCCAAGAACACAAGAGCTTTTAGTACCGGAATATTATCAATGTCTAATCTAACCAATTTTTTAGAAAATATTTTTAGTAAGCAAAATAAAGAAAGAAACTAAGGAAGTGAAAGAAATAAATAGACAAGATAGAATCACTTGGCTCCAATTCATCTTTTAATCCTTTGATGATTTCCGCACCTTGGGTTTTTTAAGAGATTATCTTAGTTATAGTGGCATGTCCCTCTTTTGGAGGCAACGCTACCCTCAGCCATATTTATCTGATTTAGCAGGGATATAGTCCCGAAAGGCCAAAATATTGAAAGATAATTAAGTAAGTTATTAATGAAAAATGTGGCATGTCCCTCTTTTAGAGGCGACGCTACCCTCGGCCATATTGGTCTGAGTCAGCAGGGATATAGTCCCGCAAGGCCGGTTTAAAGTTTTAATATTGGTTTATTTATAAGGGATTCAAGCCATTCTTACTTCCCCTGATTTCATGCTATCTGGCTCAAAGGAAGTCCTAATAAGCTTGAATCAAGTCCTTGCGGAATCTACACACTCAACGAGGCAATAACTTTACCCAAACCACCCTTCTAACCCCTTTCCAGGCAGTTAACGCACCTTATATAGACCGTAAAGGCACGAATGAGTGAATCAACAAAACATGAAGAGATGATACGATAAAGTTCACTTTCAATTTAAAAAACTAGATATTAAAGTCATTAATACAAACCCAATTAAAAAGTTAAGCAAAGCTTGGAAATCAAAAGTAATACATAAATGACTTGTCTTCACTAACTGATGTAAGAGATTAGCCAATCATGGCTTTTGTTTGACAAAAACCTCTTACGATCAATCATGGATCTCGAGACTACTACACACTCTAAAGATGGATGATGGATGAATGTGGTGGATGATGATGGTATTGTGGTGGTTGTGTAGTGGCAGGTGTGAGAGAAGTGGTTTGCCAAGGGATGGATTGCAATTGAACCAAGCACCCGCATTTATAGTTGGAAACAGAAGCTTTACACGGGCCCATGCCCCCTTCTTCTTTGTCTTTATTTAATGAGCTGTGTTTGTGTGGATGCTTCCACGGCCCCGTGTGTCAACGACACGGCCCCTTGGCCATTGTACTTGCTGTACTATCCAAGATTTGCATATATTGGAGTTGACTACGACCCGTGTCCATGGAACATAGCCCTGTGTCTCTTGTCTGTTTCTGTTTGTCTTTTCTTTTCTAGAATCTTGAGTGGGGCATGACCCCGTGTTTGTTTTCTGATTTGTTGTTTTTGGTCTTGGGGTTAAGCTCGGAGGGTCGGTATGATGTATCAACTTTCCTTCTTTTGTATTTATGCTGGTTTTTGCCGTTAATTTGTTCCTTTTGTACATTTAAGCTCTTTTAATACTAAAAATCAAAAGTATACAAAGAAACACACTTTTTCCAACATTAGTACTAAAAGGGGTTTCTTTTATATCTTATTTGATGTAATTTATATGTTGCATTTGGTGCATATCAAAAAGCAACCAGTTTGAACATATTTCTGAGCCAGGAAAACATAAATATTTGTCACTCGTCTTTTTGTTAACTTAATTCAAATACACTTTATGTTCGGGTGTGTATATTTGTTTTCATTCTTTTCTTAATTGTGTTTATACTACATTATTCTTGGCGACGATGAACACAATGTTTTCTTGGTTTTATGACCAGAATAGCATTAACAAAAAACAAACGGCTATAGTTACGTGTTTGAGCCTATTTGTAAGCACGCACTAATAACTAGATTTTTTTTATGTATATGTTGTTATTTTGATATAGTATATAGTGTAATCGATATGTTAATACCTTTTCATTAGCATGTCAACTTCAAACGACGGCTTGGATGTCTTACAAAGGCTTAGTCAGCTTCTTGATGAGGTTATAGAGTCAGACCAAAGAATTAATAACATACTTAATGAGCAAATGAAAAGAGCTAGCAACATATGCCAAAGACAGGGCGAGCTACAACTTGGATTAGACGCGCTTGTTGCGTGTTATGGTAGGCCTAACGATGTTAAAGAAAAAATAAAATTTGCACGTATTTGTATGTTAGACAGTTGATTGTAAATTTTGCTACACTAATGTAAACGGTCGACATAGTTAATTGGAAGTTTAAACACACGAATTGAAGCACCGTTTTCGTCATTTGGGGCAGTATTTCTCAAGGTAAGTTTTACATAAATCGACTCGTATTCTCGTTTTGATCAAAATCCATAAAACATCAGTTTGTAATTTGAAAAAAAACTTAACTCCGTTAAGCTATTTTTAACGGCGGACTATTATCGGCTAAAAGTGGACTAGTTCGGATTCTTGTCGGCCAATAAATGAGTTGGGATTATTATCGGTCAAATTGAGAAAGCTAAGATTATTTAAATCCAATATGCCAAAAAGAAATGTGCAGTAACACATTTTAATTACCCCCGCCACAACGCGGAGGGGCTCTCATCTAGTTACAACTACTTTTAATTATAAAAATATTTTATAGTTACTTTGTTCATCCACAGTATAAAAATGCCCATACTGTTTATATAAACAACTATGCACTTTTGAAAATTTTACTATCACCTACAAGTTTTATCTTGAAAATCTCATGTATGTTTCCATTATTATATTTTATAAATATTAATAGAAAGTGATGATGAACAGTGGTTTAAGATTTATTTAAAATTGCTTTTCTCAATTTTCATTATTTTTTTCTTATTACTTTAATTGAATTTAATCATATATTTTTCTATGTGTTAAAAATGAATCCATACCGGTACCATGTTGTTCAATCGATTTCGATCCGGTTTGATACGATAGCGACACCTTGTCTGTTTTAACTAAAATATATCAGAATGTTGAAATAAAATAAACGTAGATTTTAATAATGTTTTTTTTCTAAGTTTCATTATTGTATTGTTTTCTTATTACTTTAATTGATTTTAAATATGTTTTTCTCATTTTTATGACTGCATACCGGTACGATATTGTTCGGCTGCGTTCGATATGGTATGTCAGTGATACATTATTAGTTTATGGAAAGCAGAAAACAGAAATAAATATGGGTTCCGATAAAGATGTTAATTCGGTTTTGATTTGGCTGCATGATATCTGTTTTGGAAAAAAAATATTTCGCAATCTTGAAATAAAATAAAAATAAAATGCAAACGAACCGAACCGAACTGATCAACATTGGTTCCGGTATCGCTGTTTGTTTTCATCGCCATTTGTTTTTATTGTTTTTTTATAGATATCATGTTTCCCGGTATCATAACGAACCGAGCAAATACTGAGTGAATCCCGGCGCGAAGGAGAATCTCACAAGTGTGTACTTACAATTGAAAGTTCCGTGTATAGTAATTTTAAATGATTGGATGAATTGTTTTTTTTTTGTCTTTTTTGTGTTTTTTTTTTTTTTGTCTTTTTTGTGTTTTTTCTTTTTTTTTAATTCTTATCCATCAACTTTTAATATTAACACGTACAACCCAGTTGACTTTTACGTAATGTGTATATCTGGGTATAAAATCAAGTAAATTAAGTTCTGACTTATTTTTATTTTTTGGAAATGAATCGGACTAATTTAATACGTTTTCGTGCTTATTTTTATATACGTTTTTCATTGGGTCTACTTTTTGAAATATATTATTTTCAAAAAAAGAGTCGGGTTAATATAATACATTTTCATTAGTCGGTATAAGTTTGAGTTACTTTACATTTTCACGCCGCCGCAACGCTCCGTACCGTTTTTTAACTGAAAAAACATTATTTTCTTTAGTAATTATTTTCATATGCGTCGGTATAAATTCAAGTTGGTTTAAGTCTTGACGTAAATTTTATGGCAAATAACTCTGGTCAAATATAATACGTTTTTATGCTAAATTTTTATGTACGTATTTCATTGTTCCAACCATAGTTACCTGATTTGCAGTTCGCTCCAGGTACGCGATTCGCTAGAGGGGATGTTTCCATACGAAGGCGGTAGGTTCATTTTGGTACGAACCGGTACAGTGTATCATGGAGTCCGATTCAGAGTACACAAATTTAAAGAGATATTACAAACTTCATTAATCCAAGTTGCCAAACAGAAAAAAGAAATAGAAGATAAAATACTGAAGTATTGAGTTATCCAAATAATTTAAGGTATTAAATTAAACAATATAAATTTAAGTGATATTTAATGTTGATGATAGTATTGTTGATAAAAGAGCAAAAGGAATATTAAATTCTTCATATGATCAACCCAAGAAGAAGGGTGACCCTGCTAGTCTTTTTTCATGTGTTACTTGTGGGTGTCTATGCTTTTCGTGTGTAGCCATCGTGCAGCCGTCAAAAACCACTGCACATTATCTCATGTCAAGAAGGTCTGTTTTGATAATTACAAGTTTTAAAAGGCCCGAATTGGTACTCACATATAATTACCAACACGGGCCAAGAGTATATTGCCAATTCTGGAGATTATGACTTTTTATGCTTAAGATTGTTTCTGTGTTTCTTGATAAGTTCTTTATTTATGTAAAAGGGAAATTGTTGAAGAGCAGTTCAAGTACTCCAGAACATAAAGACATTCCAGCATTCACTCTTTTGGCTTTGGCTTATGGTGATTCTTCTGACTCTGAAGAAGGATCTGAACCCACCAAGCTTGTTTTGGAATCTAAACATTCTTTAATCGGCTTAAGGCCAATGGATTCATCAGCCTGTGAAAAAGACTCTTCAAGATTGCGTGTTTTTTTGTCTTGATCATGCTCATGAATTAGAGCAACGGCTCCGCGCAGTTGGTGGAGTTCATATGTTGCTTCTTTGTCATCAAGGTACATTCTCTTTTATAGAATGGGCTGGATTGAACGTTTTTTTACTTGTTTTATTTTTTTAGCCATATTTTTTTTACATGTTTGGTCCATTAGAAGTCAAATATAACCAAAATCAACCGACTTATATGTAAATGGATCGAAACTTCAACCTCTAGTTAAAACATATATGTCTAAATATAAACAATTATTTGCAGATTATCGAGAGATAAATGATGCAGCAAGAATTATGGGCAAAGAATTGGGAACTTTGTATAATATGTGGACTCATGTTAAATATAAAGCAATTACTGAACAAGAAAAGACGATGATACAATGGGCTTTAGATGATGAAGAAACTGCAACTGGTAACCAAGATTGGGCTGTTAAAATGGGGATTGATATTTTCTACAGTGCTAAACTTGGTTGTTCTTCTTCCTATAAAAAACAAATGCCTTATAATGCAGTTATTTATAATGCATTTAGACAAGATTATCCTTCCGATGACCAATCAGGGAGGCAGAAAAAGATTACACTACAAGAAAAGACCACTTTTAGCGGCGACACCTTTAGCGGCGACAGGCCATCTGTCGCCGCTATTGGTTCTGATCTAACGGTTGGGGATTAAAGAGGCAATACCGGCAATGGGTTAGGGTTAATAGCGGCTCTGTCTCCGCTAAAGGTAGGTGTCCCACTTTAATCCCCAGCCACACAAATCTTATCCTGGTTAACCCTGGTTAACCTAATAGCGGCGACAAAGGAACCAGTAGCGGCGAGAGGCCGTCGCCGGTAAAAGTGCTTCCGTAAAGACCCTATACAGCGCCATTTCTTCCCTCCTTCACTTTTTCCCCTAAACTCTTCATCTTACCGCCGTGAACCGCCTTTTTTCACCAAATCGGTTAGTTTAACTTGTTTTTTTGTTAAATCTCTTCTATATTTCGTTATCTACATGTTATAGACTTTAATTTTTGCTCGTTTTTGTGTATATTTATGTTTATGGAAGAAAATTCGGATCACCACCATCACCTCTCCGGTCACCACCATCACTTCTCCGGTCACCACCTTGTCTCCGCGGTCTATATCTACTTGAAAGCTTGAAATTATGGTTAGTTTTGTATGAGTTTTTTCAAAGTTTAGAAATTGTATAATTTTTTGTTTAGTTATGTAAATGTATATGTAAGAATATATTTTTGTATGTAAATGTTTGTGAAAATGTATAATGTAGGTGTATTTGGTGAAAATGAGTATATGTAGGTGTATGTAGGTGTATGTATGTGTATGTAGGTGTATGTAAAGATGTATATTTGTATGTAAATGAATTATTGTTTGTTTAGGTATGTAACTGTATAGTGTAGGTATATGTTAGTATGTCAAATGTATAATGTAGGTGTATTTGATGAAAATGAGTGTATGTAGGTGTATGTATTTGTGTATGTAGGTGTATGTATGTGTATGTAGGTGTATGTAAAGATGTATATTTGTATGTAAATGAATTATTGTTTGTTTAGGTATGTAAATGTATAGTGTAGGTATATGTTAGTATGTCAAATGTATAATGTAGGTGTATTTGATGAAAATGTGTATATGAAAATCTATGTATTTGTGTATGTAGGTGTATGTAAGCATGTATGTGGGTATGTAAGTGTATGAATGAATGTATGTATGTAGGTGTATGTTAGCTAGTATGTTGGTGCAAAATGTGTATGTTAGTATGTATGTTTGTATAAAGTATAATGTAGGTGTATTTGGGGAAAATGTGTATATGAAAATCTATGTATTTGTGTATGTAGGTGTATGTAAGCATGTATGTGGGTATGTAAGTGTATGAATGAATGTATGTATGTAGGTGTATGTTAGTATGTTGGTGAAAAATGTGTATGTTAGTATGTATGTTTGTATAAAGTATGCAAATGTGTGTGTAAGGATGCAAATGTGTAGGTTTGAAAAAAATGTTAAAGTTTGATAATTTGTATATTTGTGTTTAGGTTTTAAAACATTTATATTTAAATTTGACAAATATATATTAGTTAGGAAATACCCTCTTTATATTAAAATCATCATTTAAAACATAACGGACATAGAAAAGTTATTGTAATTTATATTGATTTGTAATTGATAAACACTTGTTTGAAATATTTATTTGAATTTGAGCTACACTTGTTGTACTTTCCCTTAATTTCTATTAGATACACATGCTGTAACATTTGTAACTTTATAGGGATTATGTTTTCGGTATTGCTGATATTCGCTTATTTGATGGCGGATGTGGCCCCTGGGGACATGGGGGTGACGGCGCTGGTGATCCACCGCTTCCTCCTGGTGGGATTCGTGGCACACACGAGACAGACGGTAAGTCTTTTACTAAATTATTTTGTAGTGCTTATATTTTATATATTATAAATGTTGTTACTAATTATTTTCGTTTTAGTTGCAGCGGTTCCCCCAAAGAAGGTTAGGGGGAAAGCTAAAAACGAGAAACTACGGCGTCTAGTAAAAACGGGGGGGGGGGGGGGGGGGGGTTGTGTGGCTTACGTTTGATCGACAGGTCACGTTTACCCCTGTTAGTAAATCAAGAGACATGTTTTCAAGGGAGGCCGGCATTTATATGTGGCGGGCCATCTCGTTTGATAAAATTGGATGGGATGCTGTTAAACAACATTACAAAGATGCCGTCATGAACCACTTACGGGTAAATAAGTTATATGCATAAAATTTTATAGCACATGCAAATCTAATTTATATATGATATTTTAACTTTTTTATTTAATTTGTAGGAAAATTTCAATCTTGATGAAGTGGAACGTGATTATGACGCGAAAAACTTGAAGGGTGGTATAAGGACTGTGCTTATGAAGCCATACAATGACCGCAAGTTTGAAGCTAGACAATTATTTGATAGCAAGGGAGGTTACGATGATCTTGAGAGTGCAAGGGCATACCATCCCGTGGATATGCCCTATGAAAACTGGTTGAGAACCATCGAAGGTTTCTGGCAAGAAAATTATATTAAAAAAAGCAAGGCCAACAAAAAAGTACGCGATAAACAACAATTCCCATACCGTGGGGGGACATCTTCGTACGGTAGCACCGCCTATAAAAATGTAATGTTTTATGTATGTGTGCGTGTGTGTAAGATTTTGTTTATTTAATGTCTAATCTAAGTGTAATGTTAAACAGAATTTGGATTGGGTACCTACGTATGCTAAAACCCACACGGACAATTAAGGGAATTGGGTTGATCCGGTTGCTGAACAAAATTACGTAAGTATTTCTTTTAAGTATTATTTTCTATAACAAATATATATATATATATATATATATATATATATATATATATATATATATATACACACACATATATATATTTAATCATCTTCGTAAAATACAGCGGAACATACAACGGGCCACAGAAGAATGGAGCGGCGATGGTCCTCCAATTGCCCCGTATCAAGAAGCGTTGGGAGAGCGGCGAGGATGGTACCACGGGATGGGGCCTAAACCTTCTTCCAACACGTCCTCGCACTCGTCATCTAACATGTCGTCTTCGCACGCTCGGACGCAAGAACCCTTTTCCGAGGTAAACTAAGCAATTTATAAAATGACAAACGAACGCATGTTTCCTTGTTAAATATATGTTGGTAGCGTTAATTAATATGCTAATATACGTTTTGCTATCTATTATTGTAGGATTTTGTTAACAGCTTGTTCCAAACCCCGTCATTTTTGAACCAACTTAACAACTATTTTGCTTCACAAGGAAAAGGAAAAGGAAAGTCAAAAGACTACGATTCTGACAACTTATTCGATAATGAATCCGACGATGAACCCAACAATAACGATGACAATGAGTGACTTGTTTTTAATGTATGCTTGGGATTTAATTAAACATTGTAGGATATAATGTACGACTTAAACGTAGTTTTTAAGTATATTACCTTTAGTATATGTTGATTATGTTCATGGCGTATGCTTGCTTTGTTTGAAAATAGGCAGGTTTGGTTTTTTCGGCCGTAAAACTGGCTGGGCAGCTGTATATACAGCTGCTGTATTTAAAAAAAAACTGACTTTTAGCGGCGATAGTTGTCGCCGCTATTGCCTTTCAACCTTTACCGACCAAGGTCAATACCGGCGACACTTTTAGCGACGACAACTGTCGTCGCTAAAAGTGAAGGATCAATACCGGCGACAGACATCTTTACCGGCGACAACCGGTCAATAGCGTCCGAGCAATACCGGCGACGTTTTACCGGCGACACGTCGCCGCTAAAAGTCAATAGCGGCGACAAAAGAGGTCAATACCGGCGACGCCTGTCGCCGCTAAAGGTGCCCTGTTCTTGTAGTGTTACTGTGGCGGGTAGATGGTGTGGGAAAGTATGGATCTCTAATCAAGTTCATCCTTTGTTATTAGTAAGAGATGATGAGCATGATGATGCTGCTGCTGCTGATGATGATGATCATAATGACCACCAACAAGAAGATCAACAAGCAGCTGTTCATGTCTTTCCTAAGATGAATGTGAATCATGAAAACCATTTGGTGGTTAGAACAAGCACAAGGAAGAGAAAGAAGGCCTTCAAGGGTATGTTCTTGGAAGTAGAAGCATCACCGCCACCACTGTCGTCTGTAGATTCTGAAGAAGAAAGTGATTATGATCCCTCCAAATCCTCAAGAAGAATCACGCACAAGCCTGCTAGAAACCTTGAAGTCATGAGTAAACAAAAGTAAAAAATGAATCAGAATCAAGCAAAGAAAGGCAAGAAAGTGTCTGTTTTTGCAATTTTACAAAGGATGAAATCGATTAGAAATCCATACAAAGCATTGGTGTAGAATATTGGATTTTGAAAGTCCGGTCATGATTTTTTCATTCAAGATACGCCGTTGATACAAAGGTTAATACTTGGGTTTTTTGTTTATTTTATTGTTATTATGTAGTGCTAAAAATATGTCATGTATATATGCATCTTGCATGCATCAAGTACTAAGATTTTGGTGGAGGCTTTGGCATTGGTGGTATTAAGTTGGAATTATACACTTAAAATTGATCTTTTTAAATCACACTTTTGAAAATCAAAATTTCTTTTCTGGAGTAATAGATGGGTCTATGATTCGGTAGCCTTAATCCAATGAATACCAAATTCGGTAGTATTCATGTTACCAGCCGCTTAAAAAACGTTCATTTAAATATTATTATGTCGCCTTAACATATATAAGATAAGTCATATCTAGAAGGAGGTAGTAACTATAGGACAATAAAAAAGAACAAAATACAATCACATAAAATGGGAAAAAAATGGTCCAACAAACATTCACTCAGAAAAATGGAAAAAAACGACGTAAAACATGGTGCATGTATCAATGTTTAGAAAAAAATCTATATGTCGCTACGGTTGTCTTCACTCTCTTCTATCCATCAATACCGGTGTCAGTCCGTCGTCGTACTCGTAATGCTCGTCGTCTTCTTCCTCGTAGTCTTCTTCTGTCGACGAATCGTCCTTGGTTGGGTTGCCTTTTTTAAGTGGGCAATTCCTTTTATCGTGCTTGTGACAACCCTCATGATTACATGTATCCGTACGATTATTTAATGATAATTAAAGTGCTTAGTGTAACACCCCCAACATTCCACCTGCGGAAACCCCGCGAGGCGTGTTACGCATCAGAGTTCGAGCCACCAATCACATTGAACCAATGATAGATATTAAATAAGTTATGACATTAACCACTAATATAAAAGGTCAACATGTTATCAATTCTCAAAAGTTGTGTAGCGGAAGCATGTATTAATTCGTTTAGTAATAGTCTCGTGATAACATTCAAAATCAATGTAACGTTTACAAGTCACCCAAGAGTCTCGATCCATGACCACTCCAGCACTCCCAGATAGCAAGTCCATGTTCCAAACGTTAACGACCTACAAGCATGCAAACAAGTGTGTCAGACTACGCTGGTGAGTTCAAGGTGTTGCTTACGTGTTGTTTTACCAGATATATGTTAATGCGATTTAATGATGCGTTACGATGTTGCTCAAGTTAGTTACCCTAGGGACTACGCCCTTACGTAACCGAGGAGTGTGCCTCTTAGCAACCCACTATGTTGTTCAGTTAGTTACCCTAGGGGAACCGCCCTTACGTAACCGAGGAGTGTGCCTCTAAACAACCATAGTGAAACCCAGATAATTAGTACCTAATAGCGCTATCAACTAATTACCCCCATTGCCCTCCAGGCAATAACCAAAACCGATTAAGTTGTTTACCCAATGTTTCCCGTCCAATGTTTACCAGTTGTCCCAAACCACCGGGACGCATGCTTGAGAAAATGCAATGAACTCACCTGGGATTGCTCGGTATGATACACAAAAGATTCAGTTAAGCTATAATGTGATTCAACCACGTCCAAGATGCTGACTCGAGGGGGGAATATCTTACGAACGAGAGGGTCTGCTTCCAACTTCGTGCGATCAGAAGGTTTGTAGGGTTTGTTATAGTTTTAAGCGTAATCAGAGTTTTAGTTAGGTTATAATACGTATTCCCTATTTAAGGTGTTGGGCTGGTTACACCATCTAGACAATAGACAACAGTTGGGCCAGTTAACTAATCAACAGGTCTGTTGGGCTTATTATTCAGACGATACAAAAGTTGGGCCGGTTGTATCATGATGGACTTAACTAATTGCAGTGAGGACCGGCCCAATGTGAGATAGCCCACTAACACACTTGAACATAATATAACACGTTTACATTAAATAACTAGCCGTAGCGAGAGTGAAGGAGGATTAACGAGGAATCAAAATTTGCAAGACTAACCTTAAAAGTTCGGGTTGTCACATCATCCCCAACTTGAAGGAAATTTCGTCCCGAAATTGGCAAGTGTCAAGTATGAGAGAAATGAAGTGAGAAATTAGAGTTGTTGCGGGTTTTGCTCAGTTGTGACAATTTAACACATAACATGCAGTGTTTACCGCCTCGGCCCAGAAGAAAATCGGCAATTTTGATTCAGAAAGCATAGTGTGGGCCGCCTCAATTAGGGTACGATTCTTCCGTTCTGCAACTCTGTTCTGTTGAGGAACATATGGAGCACTGAACTGATGAACTATTCCCATTTCCCGACATAACGCATCCATATAATGATTTTTAAACTCAGTGCTGTTGTCACTTCGGATTTTCTTAATAGGAAGTGAATAATTTTTCTCAAGTTGTTTGAATAAGTCTATTAAAATACCAGCAGTTTGGCCCTTTGTTTTAAGAAAAAGACCCACGAGTACCGTGAGAAATCGTTAGTGACAACTAAGCAATAAGACATCCCACCAATGCTAGCAACATGGATCGGGCCGAAAAGATCCATGTGAAGCAACTCAAGTGGTTTTTGGATTGAGTTAACTGTTTTCGGTTTATGAGGCTTTCGTTTGACTTTTCTTTTTTCACACCATACACATTTGTTGTGCATATTGAAACTACGTAAAGGAACCCCCAACACCAAGTTGTTTTTCACTAAGTGGTTCATTTTTCGCAGATGCACGTGGCCCATTCTCCTATGCCAGAGATACAATTGATCTTCAGTCGCCTTCGAAAGTAGACATGTCACTGGAGCAGATGAGTTAACCAACGGGCGCATATCCATGACATATGTGTTTTCACCCTTGGAGCCCTCATAACGATCCAATCTTCAGGAACAACAAATCCCGGACGCAAGACGAAGCAAGCTTCATCAGTGAACAACATCGTGTATTTGTTATCACAGATTTGAGAAACCGACATCAAGTTATGCTTCAATTCTTCAACGTAGTTCACTTTATGCAGCGTGATTTTTCCATTTGACACAGAGCCTTCACCAGTGATGTATCCACCCTTTTCACCGGCAAAGTTCACGTAACCACCACGAATTTGTTTAAAATTGTTCAATAACTCTTTATTTCCTCTCATGTGTCTGGAACAGCCACTATTGATATACCAAATATAGATAGCCCTCTTCAGCTGCTCCTACACTCCCCAACAAGAAAATTTAGTTAGAGTGTGGGACCCAAGCCATGATGGTCTTGGGTCGTCCCGATTCGTCAACATAAGAAAACTCTTTGAAATAACCATCATCGCCTCTGTGTCCACCATTTCCATTTCGGAAATTGTTGGAATGAGTCCCCGCAAATCGTGGATTATACGGAGTTGACGATCTGTTGGTATAACCAGAGTTTCCATAACCTCGGCTTCCATAGTTTTGGTAACTGTAATTTTGATTCCTGGGTGGCTCAAAATTCCTACCAAATCTAGGAGCATCATCATGTCTTGAGAATGATCGTGGATGATTATCCGAATGCGGTCTTTGATTTGGAAATCGGGGGGGGGGGGGGGTGACGCATTTCGATCATTCACGAATCTGTTCTGTGCATGAGGTCTAACATAGTTGTTGTTCGAACCTCCAGAGCGTTGGTCATTCTCAAGTGCTTGGAAAGTAACATGATTTTGTCGTCTGTGAGGGGTTTTCTCACGAGTATCATGTCTTTGAGATGTACTTTCCGATCTTTCCCCACGGTTAATAACAGCGGGTTTCTCCTCCTGATCCTGATTTTGTTGTGATTTAACATTTGGTTTGACAACTGGTTTTACTTCTTGTTTAATCACTTTGTTTTTCTCAACCTTCTGATTTTTACCATTTTTCTTTTCAACATTAACTGCTTCATTTTGTGGTTTTTCAACAAAAGGTTTCTTTTGATCAGGATCAACAAGAGATTTACCCCTGTCATCTGGACAGTCTGCTGCTAAGTGTCCTTTCCCACGACACTTATAGCATTTGGGAATTTTTGCAGCATTCATTGGACGTTCCTCATGATTGGTCGAAGATGATGAGGCGTTGGTGGAATTTTTCAAAATTTGGTTCACAAACTGAGAGTTGGAACCTGTTTTGATCTTTACTTCTTCTTTGACAAAATCCTCCCCTTTAACAAACTCAGTTTTAGGGATATTTTTCAAAGCCTTTTTAGATTTCCCACGTAACTTTGGTTTTGACTTCACATTTTGAACTTGATTAAAAATTTCCAAAATCTTATTGCTTATCAAATTTTCAATGTTTTCAAGATTTACCTCATTTTTCTTTGAAACTTCACTCATCTTCGACTGTTCTGAGTCAAAAACTTCATCTGGCTCAGATTCTGACTCACTTAGCGGTTCAACCGTCAGAGGAGTCTTTGGCACAAACTTTGCCAATTCAGGATCAATGCTTGGCATCGATGTATAATTATGGTTTACCGGTGGAGGCACCTTATTATAACTAATGCCGAACATTTCTTCCTCAGATTCTTTGAGACGTTGGCTGTTAATACAGAAATTCATCACTTCGGATGAATCCCCGAACTTTTCAATCTTTCGTTGCAAATCTAAAATCAGATTATCTTTTTCCAAAATGATTTTGTTCTTTTCCAAAACACAATTTTGATTCATTTCAAGTTCAGATTTTAATTCCTGATTTTTAAGATTTCCCTGAGCCACAAGTCTCTCAGATTCAGAGATATCATTTTCAGCGCTTTTATCTTAATTCGGTGTTCTTTATCTGAATTAGGCAAAACAGCAATGAGTTCTCTGGATTTTTCTAAATCTGCAATTAAGTTTGTGTTATGAAGTGCATATCTATCAATCTTAGTGACAAACTCAACACATCTAGCACATCGCTTATCTACAGAAGAAGATTTTACCTCAATGCCAGCCATGAATGCACAAGCCTCGTTTTCTACGGAGTTCTCTTCCAACCTTTCAGCTTCTGCATCCGCAAATTGCTGCATTTCAGCTGTGGAGATGTTGAACTCAAATCGTTCTCCCTCTTCTCCATCTTCTGTTTTGTTAGACTTTTTAATAGATTCTTCATTCAACGGATCTTCAATTTCAGCAACATTCCCCGAGTCCAACTCTTCCCCAAAAACCTCAGCTACAACCGCAAGTTCCTCAATGCTAGTTTCTTCAATAATCTCCTCATACACTTCTTCGTTCATAATTTCAGCTATAAAAGCTTGTGACACAATAGCTCCAGAAATGTCTTCCAAGGCACAACCCCAGTCATAAGGCTCAATCACACTTTGTAGAGGTTGAGCCACCATAGCATTGTTTGTCGAAGATGTAAGATTTTCAGATCCACTTGAACGAGCACTTGAGTTAGAGGTAGCAGTTGATGCATTGTTGTGAGGTCTAGAAATATTTCCTCGAGAATTGTTGTCTCTATCAAATCTTTCCATTTTCGGCTTTCGACAATCATGTGCGAAATGCCCATAGATACCGCAGTTGTAACATTTTACCTTTGACATGTCGACTCCCATTCGAGTCTTTGTCTGACCTCCTATGAACTTCCTACCCGTTCTCAACAGAAATTTCTTCGCTCTACGGACTAAGAGTGCCATATTGAGTTGTAGATCAAGTTCTTCCATTTCTTCTTGATCTATCTGATCAAAGTCCTCATCGAGACTTAACGGTTCAACGACTTTTCCAAGACAGAAGTTCTCGTAGGCTGTCATGAAGGACGCCAAAAGACTCATGTTTTCTTCAATCAACTTAAAACAACTTGCATCTATCTTAGGAATGTTCAAGCTTGTTCCTTGAGATTTCTGAGCTCTACTAGAAGAGTACATCCCTTGATTGGAATTGGTTGTTCCACTTGAACTGTCATTGTTGCTTATAAAGGCGTGTTCACTTGCAGAACCTTCATTCTCCGAATATAAGGCAACACCGACACCACCATTACTACCCTTATCCGTTGGTTTCGAAGCCTTATATAACTGAGGACCTTGGATCTTCTTGAAATTAGATGCTTGATCTTCCATATTCCTAGCATAACCCCTCAGTTTTTGGACAACTTCTTCCAATGAGAGCTCCTCATAGAGAACACCCTCTCAAATCAATGCGGTGTACATATTCCATTCTCTGGAAAGACAATTCAGAAACTTCTCAACCTTCTCAAATTCAGTGTAGATACCCTCTTGACTTCTATCAAGTTCGCTCAACAGATGATAAAATCGGTTCACTGTGTCATCAAATGATTCATTTCTTAAAGCCTTGAACACAACAAATTGAGTCTTCAAACATTCGAGACGTCGCTTCTTGTACATTGCATTTCCTTCATTTCGCTCGATCATACTATCCCACAACTCCTTTGAGCTACTTCTCCTACGGAACGTATGAAGTATAGATTGTGTCATAGCCATCGTTATCATTGACATAGCTTTCTCTTCACAGTCATAAAATTTCTTCTGGTCGTCAGTGAGTGCCAAATACGTATCAATCGTCAATGTACGTACTGGAGTAGCTCCACATTCTTTAACGATACACAACCAGATTTTGATGTCTTTTGCTCGTACATATCTTTCGAAACGCTCCTTCCACTCAGGAAAATCTAGCTCGTTTATCAACAAAGGAGGTTTGTCGTTACTCCCTACCTCAGCATTGTGCTTGAGGTTTTGCACCATTGCAGTCAGATTGTTGTTTGCCATTTCAGAAAACAACAGTAGGTTTCCAACAATAGGTTTCCAAGCAAGAACTGTGTCACTGAAAAGATTTTCTAAGTTCAAACTCGGAGAGAAAAACACGGAGTGAAATGTCTGAGGTTTTAATCAGAATGTAACACCCGGATCAGAACATGAAATAAATCCCAAACCTCGGACACACACTAGAGTTTTAAAAATCGGACAAGCAGGATTGAATAAACACACTAAGGAAAGGAAAACAAAAAGCTCGGACTCTGAAGAAACTAAGGTAGGACTCGGACACAATGAAACTCGGATGAACTATTGTATATAACTTACACTCAGACTCCCTAATAAAAGAAAATACTCGGACTCCCTAATAAAAGGAAAACTCGGACTCCCTAATAAAAGGAAAAGTTCAGACTTCTAATAACAAGTTAAAATTCGGACTCCCTAAGAATATAAAGCTCAGACTCTAATAACAAGTTAAAATTCGGACTTCCTAAGAAAATAAAGTTCGGACTTTAATAGGAGGTTAAAATTCGGACTAAAGGAAAATTAAAAACTCAGATCTAAAGATCTAAAGACTTGGACCTAATAATAAATAAAACAGTTAAAATTCGGACAATTAAAATTCGGACCTAAATAAAACTCGGACAGGAGTTGAGATTTGAAACTCAGAACAAGTAAGAGTTTCTCAAAACTCAGATCCAGTAACCAATCTCCGGACTATCTCCCCAATGTGACTTCATACTGGTTCAACAATACCCCGGAAACACAAACACAGAATTTAAACCACGGACAAATCTTCCAAAGATCAAACTTAGGAATCTTTTTCAACCTTCAACACTGTATGAACAAGAACCAAAACCCCTGTAAAAACCCATATGAAGAACAACACTAAAAATCACCAAACTACTCAAAATCCATCATCAAATCAGTAGAGATGAATGAAGAATCATGAATAAAACACAAAAGCTCACTTACACTCACTAAACCCTATCAAAGTTTGAACTTTTCTCACAAAAACCATCAAACTAAGAAACACCTACAATAGTATGAGCACACTTCTCTGATACCACTTGTAAGGCCTCCTAATCCAAGATCTCACTCAGCTAAAGCCACCAACAGGTGTGCGGAATCCACCTGATGATTAACCACTGTAGATGAAACACTAGAATGCAAAGATTTGTGAGAGAAATCAAGAATACACTGAGTATTCTTGATGAGGAAGATGAATGACGCCACTCACACACAGTAGCCGCCAGACAAAACACACACACACAATGATTAGGGTTAGGTGCACAGAATTTCACACAGAATCGCCACCTTGTCTATTCCACATAAAGGTATAAATACAAGGCATACCCCGGACTTTCAAGACAAACTAGAAAGCCCGGACAAACAAACTACACAAAGCAAAACTCTGACTTTTGTCCTAAGCAAAACTCAGACAAAAATCTAGCCTAAAACTTGGACAAACTGTCCAAGGATAAAACTAGGACTAAGTTTCAATATATGTACAATAAAGACCCTACAAAATTGGAGACATGCACTTATCACCTAAAGTGCATTAACAACGAGTATGAATTGTGCGAGTGATGGGAGGGGGTGGGGTAGGCTGATCAGGAACGGTTTGGGCTGGGTTGGGCTCGGTCTGATGAACGGGTGAGTGTGGCGGGTTGGGCGGGTTTATTTCGGCTGTTGGGATGGAGACGGGTTGGGTTGGGCTTAGCTGGGGAGTGGCAACAATGGGTTCGGTGGGGGCGGACGAAGGCTGGGCTGGGGTAGGGGTGTGATGTGTGCCGATAGGCTGGGCTTGGTTAGGGGTGAAATGTGGAATGTGGGCCGAAGGCTGGGCTTGAGTGGTGGGTTGGGTAGTGCGAGATGGGCCGATAGGTGTGGGTGAAATGGGTGAGGCATCAGTAGGTGGAGTGATGGGTGGGTTAGGGGTTATGGATTTATGCGACTTGCGTAGATAGTCCCACACTAAGGGATTAATGGTCGGGTTAAGAAAGTCGTAGGAGGTCGGCTTAGAGGGGGATTGTATGGTGTAAGGAAAGATAGACTCTTCGAAGTGAAGGTGGCGTGAAATAATTAGTCGATGAGAGGTAAGATCGAGACACTTGTAAAATGTAACATCTAAGTAAGAATTTTTTACACAATTATGAATTATATATTTTTACATTGTTCAATCCGTGTATCACACGGGTATCTAACTTAGTGTGTGTGTGTGTGTGTGTCTCTCTTTCTCTCTCTCTCTATATATATATATGAGAGTTATATTTTACAAAAAAACAAAACTTAACCATGCGTAATGGATTCACACCCGCCGCCACTACCCCATAGGCATTAATGAGAAAATTTTTGTTTGTTTTGTGATTTAAATCACATGTGAAGTATTTTGAATGCCAAGGATGTGACCGTTACCGTCATTTAAACCCATTATTTAACCATTTGATTTAAATCACTGGTGAAGAATTTTGAATGCCAAGGATATGACCGTTGGCAACATTCATTTAAACCCATTATTTAACCATTTCTAATTTAAATCACTGGTGAAGAATTTTGAATGCCAAGGATATGACCGTTGGCAACGGTCATTTCTTTAAAACAAATTCCTTTTCTTACCTATTTAATCATTTCTACACACAACTTTTATACACATTCAATACTCTTATACAATTCTATATACACGTTCTCCACAAAAAATACAGGAAGATGTATCCCTATTGAAATCCATACAATCCAGTCCGATCACCCCGACAAGGCCCAACCCATCAAAATGCCACCACCTCACAAAACACCCAAATGCCCTGCTAATTATCCAAATAGTTCGGATTTTTCGAAAATGAAAATATTGACATTTCCAATCAAAATCTTTTTAGCATGATACAAAACATGCCGATGTACGTTTTCGGTTTTCAACAAGAGGTCAATGGTTTTTAACCAGGGGCTCACACGCAACAACCCACAAGTGTTCCCGATTCAACGAGACCCCACCAGACAAGGCAGGAGCGTCCCAACCTCGGAAAAGGTCATACAATAAAAAAAATCCCTATGACCCATAGGTTAAGAAAACACATATGGCGTGGTCAACAAATGAAGAATACGCCTTGGCTTGTGCTTGGCTCCACGTATCCAAGAACCCTTTAGTTGGTAAATAATTTTTTATTATTTTTTTTTTGTTTTCCATCATTAAAATTATTTCCTAATATTTATATTTTTTTATTGTTTAAAAACAGCTGCACATTATCTTATGTTGACTGAGGATTTAAATGTGTTAGATCCCGGACCTTCTTCAGGTATGCCTTTAATAATGGAAAATGCCAAACTTAGAAAAATATTTTTCGTGGAGGCCCGTTTTGTATACTTGAGATTGTTTTGTATCGCGCGTTTCTTGATAAGGTTTTTGTTTATGTAAAAGGGAAATTATTGAGGAGCAGTTCAAGTACTCAAAGATCGCGCAGGTATCAAGGGCTTTGGATGATGAAGAAACTGCAACTGGTAACCAAGATTGGGCGGTTAAAATGAGGATTGATATTTTCTACTGTGCTAAACTTGGTTGCTCTTCATCCTATAAAAAACAAATGCCTTATAATGCCGATATTTATAATGCATTTAGATATAACAAGATTAATGTGGCAGGTAGATGGTGTGGGAAAGTATGGACGTCTAATCGAGTTCATCCTTCGGTAGTAGTAGTAACTGATGATGCTGAAGATCATGATGATGCTGAAGATCATGATGATGCTGATGACCATGATTATGATGATGATTATAATGACAACCAACAAGAAGATCATGAAAGAGTTCATGTCTTTCCTAAGATGAATGTGAATCAAGAAAAACATTTGGTGGTTAGAAAAAGCACAAGGAAGAGAAAGAGGATCTTCAAGGCTATGTTCATGGAAGTAGAGGCGTCACCACCACCATTGTTGCTGGCAGATTCTGAAGATGACAGTGATTATCATCCTTCTGAATACTCAAAAAGAAGGATCAGCAGCAAGCCTGCTAGAAAACTTCTAGTCAGGACTAAATTTCAAAGCCAAAAATGAATCAGAATCAAACAAAGAAAGGCAAGAAAGTGTGTGTTGTTGCAACAAGTGATGAGGAGGAAGGAGCATTCAGTTGCGAAATAGACAGCTGCAACATGAGCTTTGACTGTAACCAAGATCTAAAAACTCACGAACGAGATATCTGTCTCGTAGCAGGATGTGAGAAGCAATTACTTTCATATTATGATGCTCCTTCCTCTACTTCCATGAACATAGCCTTGAAGGTCCTCTTTCTCTTCCTTGTGCTTGTTCTAACCACCAAATGTTTTTCTTGATTCACATTCATCTTATGAAAGAAATGAACTGATTGATGATCTTCTTGTTGGTTGACATTATTATCATCATCATAATCATGGTCATCAGCATCATCATGATCTTCAGCATCATCATGATCTTCAGCATCATCAGTTACTACTACTACCAAAGGATGAACACGGTTAGACATCCATACTTTCCCACACCATCTACCTGCCACATTAATCTTGTTCTGTCTAAATGCATTATAAATAACTGCATTATAAGGCATCTGTTTTTTATAGGATGAAGAGCAACCAAGTTTAGCACTGTAGAAAGTATCAATCCTCATTTTAACCGCCCAATCTTGGTTACCGGTTGTAGTTTTTTCATTATCCAAAGCCCATTGTATCATGGTCTTATCGTTGTTCTGTAATACCTTTATATGCAACATCAATCCATTTAACATCCGAACTTCCCAAGTCTTTTCCCATAACTCTTGCTACATCTTTTATCTCTGGATAATCTCCAAATAGCATTTAATTCACAATTTAGATTTTAGACACGTATGATCTGACTAGAGGTTATGGTTTTGATCCGTTTACATATGAATCGGTTGATTCTTGATTCTGGTTATGTGTGAACTCTAACATATTGATGTAGCGCGTGAAACGGAAACGAAGATCGAACACGTTGATTCTAAGAATACCCGTGTAGTTCTTCCCAACCCCCAAGATTCCTCCCAAAAGGCACGGAATTTGAAGTGAAAATTCGAACAATTATTTTATAAAACTCAAAACTATCCCCCAATACAAATTACATGAGAACTTATATAGAGTTTTTATGATCAACTCAATGGACATAAATTAAAACAAAACTTAATGAACACTAAATGTGGATTTATTTCATTACATAATTGAGTCGACACTTGATATTCCCGCATCATTCTCCCCACCTTTCGAAAAACTCGACCTCGAGTTTTGTCCCAGGCTAAAGCCACCTGGATCGAAAGGAACATCAATCCGATTCTTTTCGATTATTATCAAGGCCCGCCCAAGTAGTTCTACTTCACGGGTTATCTCATTTGACTCTGAACCTGTACCACCTGGGTCGAACGGAGCATAGGACCATTTCTTGTTCACTATTGTCTTGGCCCTCTCAATTAATATAGTTTCAACTAAAAAACCATATAGTCGTAAACCATGGACCTCATTGTATTTTTTTACAAAATACCCATCAAGTTTAACAACTTTTTCTTCATTTTGATCAATATGAGGGGCATCTTTTGACGACATAGCTTCTCCAACCTCCACAATCTGGCCATCAACCAAATTTTCAAATAGAACCTCGTACCAGATTTTTACAGCATGAAAATTTTGTATACCATGGTTTTCATCATCCAAAATAATTTCCTCAAAACTATTTGTTGGAAAATTACCTTTTAAAACTGTACAAAAGTAAATTTGAGAAGCACCAAAATCTATTGTGTTTCTTAATGCCTTCGACTTCATTGCTTTGGTCATGAATTTTTTTTTGCAAGCCCCTCATGCTAACAGGTTGAGTTCCAAATGTAGCCGCTGGACCACCCGTTACCATAGTAGGACCATCACCCTTAACGCTATGACTTTTGAAACTAGATTCGTCATCACCGGCTCCCATGATCGTCGACTCTTTTTTGTGGTCATGTCTAATGGTGAGCATACTACTGGTACCACCCGAATCATTGTCACATGCCCAAGAATACCATTGCTCATCCTCGTATTCATCAAAACATGGTAGGGTGTGGTACAAGCGATAATCCCTCTCACAAGCCATTTTGAGCCAGGAATTTAGCTCTGGTACCAACTGATGTAGCGCGTGATACGGAAACGAAGATCGAACACGTTGATTCTAAGAATACCCGTGTAGTTCTTCCCAACCCCCAAGATTCCTCCCAAAAGGCACGGAATTTGAAGTGAAAATTCAAACAATTATTTTATAAAACTCAAAACTATCCCCCAATACAAATTACATGAGAACTTATATAGAGTTTTTATGATCAACTCAATGGACATAAATTAAAACAAAACTTAATGAACACTAAATGTGGATTTATTTCATTACATAATTGAGTCGACACTTGATATTCCCGCATCACATATAGCTAATAATAAAACAACTCAAAAAGGTTCAAAGTAACCCGAAATGTAATTTGAATGCATAGATCCTCCCAAACTATAATTGTCACGTTAATTACATGTATAAAAGTAAAACTTTTTAGTTGCCCAGGTAGAGACCTCCAAGGAGATCACCCATCCTAGTACTACTCCCACCCGAGCACGCGTAATTATGGAGTTTTCATGTGCTCCACAGCCAACTAAGACCAAAACGCGTTGGAGATTTAATAGGGTAGGGAATGTCTTATTAACCAAAAATCTCTCCTAACCACGACCAATGTAGGATCTGCCTTGGGTGTCACAATGGTCCATGTTAATCTTCTCGGTATCAATATCGGCATCATTACAATCACCCCGTCTAGGTCATTTTAGTAATGTCCTATTATCTCAGCATATATGTCCTTCTTGTTGGGAGCTTTGGTAAAAACATGAATATCTTGGTCCTTTTTCATATACGAGCGAACATGTTCCTTATAAAACGAAAGTTCATCTACATTGTTCTACAATCGTTTCAAAGTATACTCAAAATAATGTCTTGCATCATAAAATCACGACTCATTGGAAATGTAGGTCCCTCTCGGAGGATGACGAACCTAAACCTTGTTATACAAACCCACTAGCGAGTGCGGAATCCAAGCTAGCAAGCAAACCGAGATGAAGCAAGTATAAACACAAACACACAAAGGTTCACCGATTAACACCACTTGTATTAATACGAATGAAGGTTCCGGTTACAAGCACAATGTTTACAAATCAGTTTTGCAAACTCTCAAGGTGTGTGTGTGTGTTTCGGACAGAATGCTCTCAATATCTCTCGGATGTGTCTGTCTCTAAGTGTCTCTCTGTCTCTCGGTGTGCATCTATCTTTTTTAAGTCTGTCTTGAACACACTGCATGGGTATTTATACCCATACACAGCAGGTCTGGTCGAAGGATCATTCAGAATGACCGAAAGATCATCTGTCGATCACAAAGCCCTCGAAGGATCCATATTTACCTCGAAAGATGGTATATCCTTCGAGGTTCAACAGTATCCTTCGTTGGACATCTTTCGAGCTCATCGAAGGATTGACATAATCCTTCGATGGTCCATCTTTCGACTCAGACACTTTACCAACATATTCCTAACTGTTGGTCCAAGTCAAACCAGGAGGACGGTTGACTTGGTCAACTTACAGGACTGACAAGGACATCGTTTTCATCGAGACCGAATACAGACAAAGTACAGACACAAGTGCACCAACAAACTCCCCCTTGGCTGTAGCTTTGTCTCGAACTTCGATGGTTGCAGAATTGTCTCGATCTTGATCATCGTTGATCTTCATGTCTTCAAGATTCTGATGTCCTTTCAAGTCTTCAATGTCGGAGGATCTTTAAAATCTTCACGTCTTGAAAGCAGAGAGTGTATCAACAAACTACCCGTATCATGTAGGAAGTGTGTTGACAAACTCCCCCTTAACATAAGCTCCCCCTTGAGTTATGCTCGTGAAATACTTGATCTTTATGAAGTGAGATCCTTGTGGAGTTGATGATGATCAGCGGCAACTCGATTATCTTCATCTTTTGAGTGCCTTCATGTCGTGTCTTCATTCCGAAGCTTTGTCATCGACCATGTTCTCCTAGCCTTTAGAATCTGCACATGCAAGAAATCTAAACGCGTAATGAGAACAACTGCTTGGAATATAGTTAGCATAAACAAATGACACACGTATGACCATGTTTCAATCAAACACCGTCTGACAGTTTGAAAGTTTAATAAATTTGTCAATTTTAAATTCTAACTTTCAAAACTTGCAAATTTCGACCGTTTATGAAGATTTAGTCAGTTCGGTTTTCAGTCAGGTTTCAGGAAACGAAGACTCGAGCTCCAACATCGTACGATCGAAAATAAAGTAGAAATAAAATCTTTTTGGTATTATTGAATTTTTCAAATGTAAAGACTGAAAGCAGTAAATAAATATATACAGACATTCTTTTTGCGAGTTTCGAGGGTAAGAGAATCATATCAGTGTACGGTCAAGCCAAAACACTCTTGTTGTTCAATTAGTTAACATTAAGATAAGCATCCTATAACAATTATCGGTATTGTTGTCCACTTAAGCTCAACTTATCAGATGTAATCATGGCGAGGGGATACGTTAAGGTATGATTTATACTTACTGACCGGTGTTCATCCACATCACGACACATTACCGTATCAAGGTATGCACGAGAGTTCATCTTACCGGTGAGTATACCGATTATCATCTGTTTGACCGTATATGATGTGAGATTCTCATTTATTTTGATTTGAAAACAAGCCCTATGTGATATAATCACTTATTGATGAGGAACTTGATTTTCATATGCATGAGGGCACAGGAGCAAGTCCGTGAACAGGTCAGTACTTTCGTACAGCAGAGAGACGAACTTGACTCCCGGATAAATGTGATATTTTATCACTTATTTGTTTTGGACATGTGATTGTTTATCACTTATTGAGGTCGAATGCAGTATGTAATATGTACACGTATGTATAGTATCATGGAAGATCTAGACTTGCGTCCCCGTTATTTTTCGGTAAAAGATACAACCATGATACCCAGATGATAAGCAGCATAAAGACCGAATATCTCAGAACCTCGGCAATCTATCAAACGAAATTTCGGTACTAAGACCATATGCCAATGAATGGTTCCCACCTGATCTTCAGTCGATTAAGATTTATATCACCCTGCACACTTTAAAATGATTGTGAGCCTACCGATACATCTTATATAGAGCTGCTTATCGTTTTTCATTTAAGGTTTAAAGAGGTTTGGATAGACCACTGATGTACTATCATTTTCTCGTTTGCTCGCCAGGAAGCTCATTTTTGTTTTTCTATTGTTTTTGTGTTTTTGAAATTTTTCGATGTTTTTGGATTTTCAGATTTTTGGATTTACTCCCCCTAAAATAAATAAACTAAGAGAAATTTAAAACACAAAGATATTTACAAAAATGATTTTCCAATGTTGGTTTTACTCTTGCTTGACCTTAATGCCGTTTACCAATAATAAAAAGTCAAATCTTGATTTGTCAAAAGCTTTGGTAAAAAGGTCGGCACGTTGGTCATCGGTGTGGACCTTAACAACATCGATTAGCCTTTTCTCAAAGCAATCACGTATGAAGTGATATTTGATTTCGATGTGTTTGGTCTTTGAGTGCTGCACAGGATTTCTAGTGATATCTAAAGCAGCAGAATTATCAACGTAAATAGGAGTAGTTAGGAATTCAAAACCGTAGTCCCGCAATTGTTGTTGGATCCAAAGAACTTGGGAGCAACAACTTGAGGCAGCAATGTATTCAGCTTCGCATGTTGATGTAGCAACGCATGTCTGCTTCTTGCACTGCCATGTGACTAGGCGATTTCCTAAAAACTGACATCCAGCCGTTGTGGATTTGCCATCGATTTTGCATCCGCCAAAATCAGAATCACTGAAAGCTACTAATTCAAAGTTATTATCCCTAGGGTACCACAGACCGGTGTCAGGGTACGCCTTCAAATAACGAAAAATCCTTTTGACAGCTGCAAGATGTGAGGCCTTCGGATTAACTTGATATCTGGCAAGTAGGCACGTTGGGTACATTATGTCTGGCCTTGATGCTGTGAGGTACATAAGAGATCCGATCATTGCGCGGTAGTTTGAAGGACTAACAGCTTCACCCTTCAAATCTGGAGTAATTCCGTGATTAGTTGGCAATGGGGTACCAATGGGCGTTGCATAAGACATCTGGAACCGGCTCAAGATGTCACCAACATATTTAGTCTGATGGATGAATATCCCAGACTCAGTTTGTTGCACTTGTAGGCCCAAGAAGAAGGTCATTTCCCCCATAGCACTCATCTCGAATTTATCCTGCATAATGCGCTCGAAATTCCTACACAAGACATCATTAGTAGAACCAAAAATAATATCATCAACATATACCTGTACCAAAAGAAGATCTCCATCTTGTTCTTTGATGAAAAGAGTACAGTCGATAAGGCCTCTTCGAAAACCGTTCTCCAGCAGATAGTGAGATAAGGTTGTGTACCAAGCTCGCGGTGCTTGATGAAGACCATAGAGAGCTTTGTTGAGCAACCAAACCCGATCGGGATGGATAGGATCTTCAAAACCTGGAGGCTGTTCGACGTACACCTCTTCTTCAACCACACCATGTAAAAATGCACTTTTCACGTCCATCTGATAAACCTTGAATCCTTTGAAGGACGCATAGGCTAGAAAGATTCGAATTGCTTCGAGACGTGCAACAGGTGCATACACTTCGTTGTAGTCGATCCCTTCAATCTGACGAAAACCTTGAACGACTAAACGTGCTTTGTTTCGGATAACAACTCCGCGGTCATCCTTTTTGCATTTAAACACCCAACGGGTACCAATCTTCTTGTATCCAGCAGGTTTCTCTACGAGTTTCCAAACACCCAGCTTCTGGAATTGTTGCAGCTCTTCCTGCATTGCTTCCACCCAAGAGTTATCTTTCAAGGCTTCTTTCCAAGTCCTTGGCTCTTCCTGTGAAACATAACACGCGAAGGACCAATCGTTTTGTTGCCCGGATTCTCGAATAGCCGCATACAAGCCTGCATTGTTGTTGTTTCGCAACATGTTTCTTGTTTGAATGCCACTTTGCACATTTCCTATGATGTTTTGTTGAGGATGGGTATTATGAATCCTTGTTTCAGGATTTTCTCGAACTGGAATATTTATACCCAGGTTGTTAAGATTAAGATCAACAACCAAATCAAGGCCCGGAATTGACGAAGAGGATGATGCAGTAGTCTCAGCTGTTCTATGAACTGCTGTTGTTGGGGCTTCTTGATCTGCATCCAGAAATTCATCATCCTCTGAAGATTCGTTCAATTCGTTTGCATCATGAAAATCCTCATTGTTGAGAGTATTATTGTTCACCGAAGAAGATGGTTCTTGATTAACAAGAATTGGACGAACCACCGGTGACACTGTTGCATTGTCACTCTCGAAAAACATCCTTGCCGCAGCACTTTCTTCAACGGCTTCAACATTGATCGAATTGAAAAAGTCATCGTACTCAAACATCCAAGGTTGACCCGGACATTTGACTGGCAAAGTGTGCCTTTGTACTCTGACCTCAGACCATTCCTCGACCCTTTTAGTCTCTAGATTCCAGACTCGTAAGTTAGGGGTGGCATACCCAAGAAAGTATCCATCAATTGCTTTTGCCCCAAACTTTCCATTAGGATCGATGATTGTGCATGGAGCTCCAAACGGTTCAAGATAAGACAAATCTGGTTTCCTTTTTTGAAGAAGCTCAAAGCAGGTCTTATTGTGCCTTTTGACTGTAAGGACTCGGTTCAATGTGTAACATGCAGAGGCCACAGCTTCAGTCCAGAATGGAATGGGCAACTGTGACTCTACCAACATTGTCCTAGCAGTCTCGATCAATGTGCGGTTCTTACGTTCAGCGACGCCATTCTGTTGAGGAGTATAAGCTGCACTAAACTCATGAAGAATACCCTTTGAAGTGCAAAACTCCGTCATGGCATGATTTTTAAATTAAGTACCATTGTCGCTACGTATCCGCCTAACCTTCAACTTATACAAATTCTCAATCTGAATGATCAAGTTTTTGATAATGCCAAAGGTTTCACTCTTGTGTGCCATGAACGCTACCCAAGAAAATCTTGAATAATCATCAGTTATCACGAGGCAGTATTGATCACCCCGAATACTCTTGTGCTTGACAGGACGTTCAAGAGGAACTGCCACCGTGTTGATCTTCTTTGTAGGGTGCTTCTTCTTCGTTTGTTTTCCCTTCTGGCACGAAACACAGACGTCTTGAAGATGGAAATTTTTGAGGGGAACACCATTCACCAATTCATTTGAAACTAAATGATTCATTTTGCGTAAGTGAATGTGACCCATTCGTCTGTGCCAAGAGATAGTGTCTTTTTCTGTGGCTTTGGAAACGAAACAAGTTGCTTGTGCAGACGTAGTAATAGCTTGGCTCATATCAAGGACGTACAAATCATTTATCCTTGGAGCTGACAAGAGAATCCATTCTTTTGGAATTTTGAAGCCGGGCTTCAGCACATAACATCCATTAGCATCAAAGTGTACTGAGAACTGCTTGTCACAGATTTGAGAAACACTAAGAAGATTGTGATCAAGTTGTTGCACAAAGTTGATCTTGTCAAAGCTGACAATCCCGTTGGATATCATTCCTTCACCCGTAATATATCCACCTTTATCTCCAGCAAAAGCAACATAACCTCCTCTAATAGATTTGACGTCGTAGAGAAGCTTCATGTCGCCTGTCATGTGCCTGGATGCCCCACTATTAACAATCCAATGACTACTGATAGTTCCTCCTGGAACACCCTGCACATGAACTCAAATGAATTAGTTGGAGATGGGGACCCAAGCCATTGTGGTCTTGGGTCTTCCATTTTCATCAATGACAATAACTTCTTGTCTTTGATGGTTGGTGAATTGTGATGTTCCCCCTGATTCATTAACCGATTTAGGTTTCCATGTCTGTTTTGTTTTACCAGTGTCTTTCTTTAAAATTTTAACTTCATGGTTGTCTGAAGTTTTTGAATTTTCTGGTTTGACAGAAACAGATGATTTGTTAACCACATCGGTTTTAATTGCCTTTTCAATTTTCTTGACCTGTTGGCGTTTTTGTTTCTTTTCCCTTTCTTTTACAAGGCGGGGATCTTGCTTTACAGAAACAGATTGTTTACGGCCAGTTTGGTCACGGGGAACATCAACCTTCTCTTTTTGCTTATGAAGATATGGACAATTTCTAATTATATGTCCAATTGTTCCACACTCAAAACATGATCTTCGTTCTACAAACCCCGAAGTATCATGTGATCTCTTAGCCGATGATGTTGAACTTTGTGAACCCGAGGTACTAGGCTTTGAACTGTTTTGTTCATTCCTTTTCAGAACTGTAGCTTTCTTGACAAAATCTAAGTTAGATTTATTTTCAAACGTTTCAATTTTGTCCGTTCCCGTCGATTTCACAAAGTTCACATTCTTGTTTTTCTTCTGATTCGGCTTCTTTTGAGTTTGAGCCGGTGATTTTGCTTTTGACTTGGTGTGATTTTGCTGTTTCTGCACTGCTGGTAATTTCTTATTGCCAAATTGTTTTCGAATTTCGGCCTTTGGAATAGGAGGACACTGTGTAACTGTAACACGTGGTCCTGACTTTCCCAAAAACTTACTAGTCGAATTCTCAAAGACTTTACTGATTAAGGATTGATTAACATTCTTAATAGGAAAATCTTTATCTGAATAAATTTTATCATCACCAACAAGAGTGTACAGCAAGTTCACACTCTCCGACTCTTTTTCAGACGAGGACTCGATTGCAACAGTCTTAGCGGGTTTTGCAGGAGGATCACATAGAATATGATTCTCGAGAGGTATGTCCTCATTTTTGGCTACCGCATCAGACTTTGCTGGAACAGTATCATCAGATTCATCATCAGAAGAATCAGCATCCTCAATCACAACTGGAGGATCCTGATTCTGTTCAGCAGTTACAAATGTATCTGCTGGCCCATCTGAATCTGAGGATACTTCTTTCTGGTATCCGAGTCCTGCTGCAAACTCTTTCACATCTAGAGGCACAGATGGTTCAAAGAACACCCTGTCCTCCTCATCTGGCATGGCATCATAATTATGTCTCACTGGTGGTGGACAATTCTTATAGCCTATGCACGTGACGTCCCTTTTCTCCTTTTGCACCTCAATGATGTGATCCAACACATAGCTAGAACTCAAATAACTATCTAACTTGAGTTGGATTGCCTCACTTTCCGTTTTTACACAAGCCATTTCTTTTTGCATTGTCTCAAGACGAGATATATACAAATTAATGTCAGTTTGTTTTCTGGAAACCATTTTAGTTAACTCGGTTTTATCTTTCTTTAACTTTTCAATTACCGATTTAAACTCCTTTTCATGGTTTTCATAAAACATGTTGGCTTCAGTGCATTTGGAAAGGTCCACAGTCAATTTCTGATTGTGGATAAAAGTCACATCATACTTTTCTTGCAAAGCTTCGTGCTTACTTTGCAAGTCACTCAAATTCTCATTCAATGTAGTATGTTTGTCTTGCAAGTCAAACAAGCTAGCTTGTAAAGCATCATGTTTGTCTTGCAACTCAGACATACTTTTCTCCACATCAGCACATCTAGCACGCAATCTATCACATTCATCACAAGTAATAACAGTGGGTTCATCGACACATACCTGACTTGATGAACCGTCGACATTAGCCATAAAGGCTGAATGGAGAGAAGACGAAGTATAAGCAGCTTGATCCACCAGAATAGATCTTCTTTGAGTTTCTGCTGCAGCTTCCTCCAAAAGTTCATCAATATCTGCATCGATTGCTGCATTTGATGTCTCACCCACATGATCATCACCAGAACTGGATGATTCTTCATCAACGCTCCTGCTGTACCCAGAAGAGTCTTCATCTTCAGATGATTCACCACCACTGGCGGAAGATTCTCCACCACTAGTGTGAACTAACTCCTTCACAACTTGAGCAAAACATGCTGTTCCATCGGGAGCATCACCACCCAACTGGATTGACCAGTCACAACCTTCATCCACCTGAACCGCAAGTGCCCGGTTGGTTTGGTTGTTGACAGGCACCAATGTACGCTCATTGTTTCTGTTCTGCTGGTTGCCTTGGTTTCTGAAGGGGTTTTGGTTCCCGTGCTGTGCTGGCTTTGTGCATTCCCTTTTAAAGTGACCCCGTTCACCACAGTTGAAGCACTTTACAGCCTGTTTATCGAACCCATACTTGGTGTCTCTCTTACTCTCCAAGCTGGTTCTGCCAGTACTTTCCATCCAATCCTTTGCCCTTCTCACAGCACTAGCAAAGGCCCACTTGATATCCATCAAGTCCATCTCTTCTTTATCAATCTGCCGATAGTCTTCTTGTGTCAGATTAATGTTGCCAATCTGACCTTCTATTAACCCACAGTACGCGCTCACTACAGTGTTAAGCAGCTCCATGTGTTCCTTAGCTACTTCTACACTGACTTTAGAGAAGCTTGAAGTGTCGAGCTGTACTGTACTTGGCTTTGATTGTTGACCGGCAGATGATGTTCCTCCATAACATGCACGTTGTTGTTGAGCAGGAGGAGGAGGAGGTGGTTGTATTGGATTTCCATACATGTCTGTGGTGGGAGGTGGCTTAACAGGAACTTGCACCGGATTGCCATACATATCCGTGCTTGTGACTAACGCCGTTTGTAGTGGAGCATGTGGACCGGTTCTTGCAGACGAAGTACTGGAAGTTCCATAATACATTTCTGGATTTTGTGGCAGTGGAACTCTCTTCGACTTTAATGTTTCCTCCTGATCCTTGTTTTCCAAAAGCTGCACGAAGTCGTTGATATTTGTAGTTCTCAATACTCCGTTATACTTTAGGATTTCCAAGAAACTGCTCCATTGGGGAGGCAAAGCATCAGCAAACTTCTTCACCACTTCTGCTTGAGTTGTTGCTACACCAAAATTATTCAACTCAGTAAGCAAATGATAAAACCGGCTTGTCATGTCTCCCAAAGACTCCTTATCCATGCATGTGAAACAGTCGAATTCTTTCTTGAGCAGATCATGACGCAATTGACGTGTTGCTTCATTCCCTACTCCTCTGGTTTTCAACCCGTCCCACAACTTCTTAGTTGTCTTGAAATTGACAAACTGGTGGTAAATATCCTTGCTCAACGCCTGAGTGAGAATGGCGTATGCTTTCTTTTCCAGATCATACGTTTTCTTCTGATCTTTAGGAAGATCGGCAAACGTAGCAGTGTCTGAAGCAGCAACCTCTATAGCTTGATCGAAATCTGTGGTGAAACGTATCCACAGTTCGGTGTTTTGACCAAGAACGTATGTACGGAATCTGTCAACCCAGCCCGGATATTCATTTAAATGCATCAACTTCGGAAGTCGATTCAAACTTCCGGTTTCACTTTCGCTCAATAAGATACTTTGGATGCTCGGAGTTTGATTCGATACTAATGCCCATTGACTTGATGATATGGCATTTGCTTGTGAAGATGTTGATACCGGAGACTCGGCCCAAGAAGGTGATAGACTTGTGCACGTGTACTTTCCACTATCGGGAGCCGGTGTACCCCACCATGAGGGAGTGGAACCTGAACTTGTATATTTTCCACTGTCTGGAGCCGGATTCCACCAATTCGGATTCATGATTGATAAGAAAAATAAATTCTATATCAATGTCTCGAAAGATGATGGCCACCCGAAAGATCACACACAGCCGAAGGATCCTGGTTCGAAAGATCTGAAAAACAGAAACTTGTTAACTATAAACAGATTACAAACGAAAGATCAACACTTGTTCGAATGATCAACAGTGTTCGAAAGATCACTGTTGACTTTCGAGCAATGGTTTCGAAAGATTCAAAATTTCGAAAGATTCACACTTGAAAGATCCTTATCTTTCGAGATAAATCCTTATCTTTCGAAATAAATCCTTATCTTTCGAACAACTATCTTTCGAATAGATTCCAAAAATGAAAGATAATGCTTTGACTTTGAAAGACTACTCGAAAGATGCTTATCTATCGAGCTGTCTTTGATCGAAAGATGGTCTTTCGAGGTCGAAGGATATCTTTCGAATGCTCACTGACACACTGACACTGATGTGAAAGGTTGGTGAAAAGGTGATAGGTTGGTAGGGTCAACTTTCGGCAAAAGGGATTGTCAGATTGTACTTTCTACCAACTTTGAAAATATTGCCCAAAATGGACACCCCTTATCCAGAACCAGTCACCGGAATTATGACCGGAGTTTGGCCGGAAATCACCAAAACACTTAAAAACAAGTTTTTAAGTTACCCAACCCGCTTATGAACACTCCCGGTTAGTTTAGAACACGTTTTTATGCTAAGAAGTCCAAGAAAAACACTAAAAACGGGATCTAAACCAAGTGTCCAAACACACCAAGAACTTGAACAAAACCCGGTTTTAAACAAGGTAAAGAGCCTTAGCTCTGATACCACTTGTAGGTCCCTCTCGGAGGATGACGAACCTAAACCTTGTTATACAAACCCACTAGCGAGTGAGGAATCCAAGCTAGCAAGCAAACCGAGATGAAGCAAGTATAAACACAAACACACAAAGGTTCACCGATTAACACCACTTGTATTAATACGAATGAAGGTTCCGGTTACAAGCACAATGTTTACAAATCAGTTTTGCAAACTCTCATGGTGTGTGTGTGTGTGTTTCGGACAGAATGCTCTCAATATCTCTCGGATGTGTCTGTCTCTAAGTGTCTCTCTGTCTCTCGGTGTGCATCTATCTTTTTTAAGTCTGTCTTGAACACACTGCATGGGTATTTATACCCATACACAGCAGGTCTGGTCGAAGGATCATTCAGAATGACCGAAAGATCATCTGTCGATCACAAAGCCCTCGAAGGATCCATATTTACCTCGAAAGATGGTATATCCTTCGAGGTTCAACAGTATCCTTCGTTGGACATCTTTCGAGCTCATCGAAGGATTGACATAATCCTTCGATGGTCCATCTTTCGACTCAGACACTTTACCAACATATTCCTAACTGTTGGTCCAAGTCAAACCAGGAGGACGGTTGACTTGGTCAACTTACAGGACTGACAAGGACATCATTTTCATCGAGACCGAATACAGACAAAGTACAGACACAAGTGCACCAACAGGAAAAGCAGTAGAACAGTTTGGGCAGCATCTTTAGACCATCTATTAAGTATATATTGTTTCTGAAATTCGCATATGTCCATACTTCTTAAAACATAAAAGATACGTCTGCATAACAACCCAAATTTCTCAAAACATCATGAACAATAGTTGGTACAATCATGTTTCCGGAACGGAACATAACCTGTAGGATCTGAGTTTGTAATACTTGTTAGTTTAAGTAATTAAGGAACAAACCATTTGTAAATTGTAAAAATTGTTTGTTCCTTGAACTTTAATGAAGTCAAACATAGTACAATGATTACACAATCTCCCCATAGCATGATGAAAGGCCCCAAAACTGGGCACCCTACAGTTGGGTCACATCACATGTAACCAAAATTTGATTATGAGGTAGAGTGCTAATGTGTATGAACAACAATGTGATCAATTTGCAAAATGAAAATGACAATGAACACCGATATTTGTACGAGGAAAAAGCCCTTGATCCTTGACAGATATCCGGCACAAAAAAACCTCGGGAACCAACCACCAAGTATATCGAAAAGTAACATGTAATCAAGTACAACTTCGAAAGATAATGTGCTCACTACAATGAAGACAGTGTTTGCAGTTTGCGAGAGAGAGAGAGAGAGTGAGTGTTTTGTGTTCGTATGATAGCTTGTATTCTTCCTAAAATGAGCCTTATTATCAACTACAAAAGAGAAATAACAAGATAACAAACAAAGCGAAAATGTGCAACTTTCCCCATGTTCTCCATAACAGCTATACTTGTTCATGCACGTGCCAATTGAGAGAATATTCTCTGATATACCAGCTTAGACCAAGTCCAGTTCATTAAAACACTTGCGAATTTAAGTTTAAACATAGAATACAATTGTAAGTTAATATGAGTAATAATAAGGATCATTGATCCTCAGACTGACTTCCTGTACCATCCATTAAGGATCAGTGATCCAGGCTAAATCTAAGGATATGTGATCAACAGTATTAAAAATTAGTACCCCAACAACTGCCCCAAATATGGTAGATATGAAACTAATTTTATCTGCCATATTTCTGTTACTGTTACAATTGGACTAGTCGTTACTCAAGAAACTAGTCGTTACTGTCTGATGACATCACTGATGGAATAGCCTACAACGATCATTATGATATATAGGGAATAGATATAGTTTGAAAAACCATTAAGAACAAGAATTCCCAATTTAAAACCCATTCCGGAAGCTTATCAGGTATTCTCTCTTCTTCTAATCTTTTATTTTCTGTATTCTTCTTTTTCAATCCTATAATGGCCAAGATGGTTACTCCATCCTCCCCAAACAAAAGTCAAGATCTCAATGGTTTACCAAAAAGCCAAAATCTTTTGAAGAATCCTTCCAACGAGTTATGCAAATTCACCGATCCAGAGATGATCGTTTATACACCTGATCCCCCTGGGAACAATGTCCTGTCCTTTCGATTAATCCACCAAAAGCGTTTCTGTCTCACCCGTTTCGGTGTGCTTTCCTACCATACCCTTTGAGATAGGTTATACATACCCATTCCCTGAATTCACCTTGCAATTCTTCACCCTAACTGGCCTTTGCTATAGCCAGGCAATGCCATGTTTTGTTTTGGAGGGTATTGTACACCATAGAACAGATCATTAGCGACGAAGGATTGGACTTCAATCTCTCTGAACTCTCACACCTATACACCTTAGCATCAAGCTCCAACTTCCGGAAATTCTGCATAGAGTAATCAATGGGTTTCATAGGAATATTGAGATTTGGTCTTTTGGTACTCAGTACAGAGGGAACATGAGGACCATATACCACAGATCTCTAGCAACCTGTGTGTTCTCGTGGGATAAGTGGTGACCCAATCTTTGTTTCCATATCTTGAATTCATGACGAACGGGCATTAGAGGCTTCTTTGTCGATCTGGTATTGCGGATCTTGAGTGATTGACACATCTGTGAATTATATTATCCTGAGTTTTTCTCAACAAAATATCAAAACAATTGAATGTTTCTACGGGTATATATCTTCTCAAGTCCTTTGATCACTTAATCAATTATCAATATGAGCTAGTTAATCTTCTGAATTAATGGTGAAGTCAATTCAGTGAAACAGGCTTAGATACCAACATTGATTTGAGAAAGTGTGGTGTGTGTGTTTGATTAAATAGTTTGAATAGATATGGAAATTCAAGCAAAAGCAGTTAATACAAACGACACATCATCATCAACACAGTTGGACTTGGGATTGATTTCATAATGATTTCATTCAATCGAATGTTTACAATACAATCAAAGGTACAAAGTGTACTCCCCTTCACCAGGTGATCTTTCTCTCACTAAGTTCATATGCCTTTTGGCTCTTAGTGTTAATTTTTACATTGACGTCACCATGAAAGCGACCCCGAACAACCTAATTAATGTTGTAACTGCCAATAGTTATCAAAACTGTTGGATAGTTACTAAACACACTTTACATTGAAAGTGCTATAAACGAAGAGATAATCATCTAGATTCTAAAAACTGCTGGAAGGATTCTAGCACTTTCGGAATCCTGGTCTTATTTTACTTGTTGACTTGGTCTTCTGCTCTTAAGCCTTGAATTTTGTTGACTTAACTATTGACTAGTTGACCCACACTTTGACAATTTAGCAGTTCTGTTCTAGCACTTTAGGTGGTTTTTTGAGAAGCTTTCAAGGGGGAAACTTTTGGACCAAAGTTTGTACTTCAACTTATGTCATCAGGCAGGGAAGATGGTTCCCTTAGGTTTTGGCTTTCATCATGAGCAGATCTTACATAACCCAACAACTGCTTATATTATGGGAAGTTTATTCTTAAATCTCTCTATTGTTAGTTTGTTTATTCTACATATTCTTACCTTGTTTACAAGATGAAAACATAATGTTGTTTATTTTAAAACGTCAGTTTTAGTATCCTATCGTTACCCTGTTTATTATATGACGGGTTGAGATCACAAAAAACATCACAACTACTTTTAATCATAAATATATTTTATAGTTACTTTGTTCATCCAACAATATAAAACGCGGTATTGTTTACATAAACACCTATGCACTTTTTAAGTATTTTACTGACCCTGTTTATACTGAAAATCTTGAATATGTTTATATCTTCTTCCATAAATACGAATTGTTCAACTCTTTTTCATTAAATCGTACCAAAACCAACAATAACATCTTATTCAAAAATAAATTATAAATGTTGTAGATAAGTATAAATTTTCAATTTTCTAATTGTTATTGAGTTCGCGCCACCAAATAATAACGATTAATTGCTTTAATACTGCATATCTTTAAATATCATAATCGTTACCATGTTACATCATTTGAAAGCGTTTTTATTATTTTCAAATCTCTCTATTATTACTTTGTTTTGAATATGAAACCATTCATACGGTTTATATCACATCTATGGATTTTTAAGTATCTTACTATCACTCTGTTTTAAGTTTTAACGACAAGCTTAAAATCTCGTAATTATAACTACTCTTAATGGTAACATATTTCATTGTTTTTCTTTGGTCATCATACTATGTAAAACATTCATACTATTTATACAAAGAACTATACGCGTTTTAGAATATCTCTAATGACACTGTTTATACTGAAGTCTCGAATATGTTCGTCACTTCTTCCATAATTTAAAAATTTTTCATTCCTTCCACATCAAACCAAAACCAATATCAGCATCAAAACCAAATTCAAATTAAAATTCAAAATGTTGAATGTAACATTAGTTTTCTCAATAATCTGATACATATTAATAGAATCCTATTGTAATCTTGCCAACCATCTATACAAATCCAATTAAGTTACACATTAATATTCCTCAGCTTTAATGATCTACACCTCCTAAACAAACAATCGGTGATAATCCCACTTTGAAAGTCTTACCTGTAAGCAAATTAGAGATGCAAAATGCATGATATAGAAAGCCACGTACCCTATATTCAACCCAAATTTCCTCCTTGATGACTTCACTCGAACCATTGCATTAAAGGCATGACATCAAAAACACATATTAATCCTGAAAACCAGATCCTTTTGCCCAAAACCACTTTTGAACCAGCCCGTGTTTTCAACATTTCCTCTCTATAAATCCCCACACAAATCAGAACACAATGCACTCTAACTCACTTTAGAGTGAACTAAGCAGAGCAATTTACCTCTTCTTAATCATTGATCCCTTACCTCCGTTACTGATTTATAAACTTGTCCCTAAAATTTGACATCAGTTTGAGGTCTAGATTAGGAGTTATGCTCATTAGCGTAAATAAGAAACTTTTTAGTAATTAAATGGCATAATTAGCATATAGCATATCTAAGCCCAGTTTTTGATATCAAACTTTTTACCTACTGATATAAAATAATATTTTGGGATTTTTGGAGATTTTTATTTATTTTTAGGCTGAGCATAACATATGGTTGTAAGCTTAATTCGGTTAGTTTTGCCCTTTTGGGCTATAAATTGAGTTTTACAAATTCTTTTGATACCAAACCTTTTTCTACTGATCTAATATGTTAAATAAAATATTTTGAGCCTTCTGGATTAATAAAAATATCAGCTTTCCTTTGAAAACCCGGAAATGGCTCCAAATCGCCTTGTTAAGCGTTTTTAACGCATAATATGTATTAAAACTATTTTAAACATAAAAGGTTTGATGCTTACTGTCAGTAAATTATTATATTTTAACAGTAAGCAAAAGTTTTAAACTCAGATTTCCAGTTTTGACCTTTTAGGCTTATGTGAAATTACCAAAATGCCCTATGGTGCATAGTAGGGTTATCAAGCGTTTGAACCGTATCTTCCTTTTGAAAAACTAACCGGTCTAAGCTTAGGCTAAATTAAAGACCTGTTAGGAATCTAATAGGTTAATATAAACCTTCGTTCCAGAATAGGAGACCCGGTAAAAGCTACGTGCACTGGCTTATTGTGATTATTATTTGCAAAGGTAAATATTTTTAACTTATTTTCCCTATACGAGCTTGGGATACGGTATATAAGATACCGCTTGGTGGGGCATTGAATCTTTAATTGTATGAAGGTTAAATCATTGAAATGACCCGTTTAAACTGTTTTGTTGCTTAAAACCTTTGGGGTTAATGACCATGTCCCGGATATCCTTGGCATCATTCAAAGAAATGGCCACGACCTTAGCACACGCGGGTGTAGGCGTACACCCGCCAGTGCATTTATAAATAATAAGTTATAACCGCCGGTTTCGGGAATAACCCGCCGCGGGACTATACCATGTGGTGTGTCAATTAATCGTTAACCCGGTGTTCAACCCGGGATACTGAACGTATAAGAAACATGTAATTCTTTTACAAGTTTATATATAAATAATTATCCCAAGTTATAAAATCTTTTGTGCCATGTGTATTCAAATCAATTTTTAAACATTTTCAAAATGAGTCAGTTAAATTGTATTTACAAGTGTGTGTTAAACTGACGTATTTTCCCAAAAAGGCTAAGTGCAGGTACTACTCGAAGTAGGGCTGGTCTCTCCTAACGTCAAATAGAAGTCTCGCAAGCTTAGATGCCTAAAGTCTGTTGAACAAGTTTCCTCTTTATTTTGATCCGCCTGTGGATATTATTCAACCATATTGTGAAACTTAATATTACACTTTTATTCGGTTGAAATAAATCTATCTTTTGCTTCCGCTGTGCATTTTAAATTGTGTTATTTGACTATGACGATATCAACTACGTCACGATACTCCCCACTGGGTCAACCGGTAATACGTGGAAATATCGGGGTGTGACACAATTGGACTTGGAATTGATTTCATAATGATTTCATTCAATCGAATGTTTATAATACAATCAAAGGTACAAAGTTACTCCCCTTCACCAGGTGATCTTTCTTTCACTGAGTTCTTATGCCTCTTCGCTCTTAGTGCTAATTGTCACAATGATGTCACCATGAAGCAACCCCGAACAACCTAATTAATGTTGTAACTGCCAATAGTTAGCAATATTTTTGGATAGTTACTAAACACACTTTTACATTGAAACTGCTATAAACGAAGAGATAAGCATATGGATTCTAAAAACTGCTAGAAGGATTCCAATACTTTTGGAATCCTGGTCTTGTTTGACTTGTTGACTTGGTCTTCTTGTCTTAAGCTTTGACAATTTAGCATTTGCATTTGCATTTATGTTCTCCGATTCTTTGAGGTAGCAATTCTGTTCTAGCACTTTAGGTGGTTTTTTGAGACGCTTTCAAGGGGGAAACTTTTGGACCAAAGTTTGTACTTCAACTTATTTCATCAGGCAGGGAAGATGGTTTCCTTAGGTTTTGGCTTTCATTATCAGCAGATCTTACATAACCCAACAACCGCTTATATTATCGGTAGTTTTTTTCTTAAATCTCTCTATTGTTAATTTGTTTATTCTACATATTCTTACCTTGTTTACAAGATGAAAACCATAATGTTGTTTATTTAAAAACATCGGTTTTAGTATCCTATCGTTACACTGTTTATTATATGACGGGCGGAAAATCGCAAAAACATTACAACTACTTTTAATCATAAATATATTTTATAGTTACTTTGTTCATCCAACAATATAAAAAGCCCGTAATGTTTACATAAACATCTATGCACTTTTTAAGTATTTTACTGACTCTGTTTATACTGAAAATCTTGAATATGTTTATAACTTCTTCCATAAATACGAATTGTTCAACTCTTTTTCATTAAATCGTACCAAAACCAACAATAACATCAAAATCATAAATAAATTATAAATGGTATAGATAAGTATAAATTTTCAATTTTCTAATTATTATTGTGTTCGCGCCACCAAATAATAACCGTTAATTGCTTTAATACTGCAAATCTTTAAATTTACATCATTTGAAAGCGTTCTTATTATTATCAAATCTCTCTATTATTACTTTGTTTTGAAGATGAAACCAATCATACCGTTTATATCACATCTATGGATTTTTAAGTATCTTACTATCACTCTGTTTTAAGTTTAACGACAAGCTTAAAATCTCATAATTACAACTACTTTTAATCGTAACATATTTCATTGTTTTACTTTGGTCATCATACTTTGTAAAACATTCATACTGTTTATACAAACAAGTATACGCGTTTTAGAATATCTATAATGACACTATTTATACTGAAAATCTGGAATATGTTCATCACTTCTATAATTTAAAAATTTTTCATTCCTTCCACAACAAACCAAAACCAAAACCAATATCAGCATCAAAACAAAATTCAAATTCAAATTCAAATTCAAAATGTTGAATGTAACATTAGTTTTCTCAATAATCTGATACATACAAATAGAATCCTATTGTAATCTTGCCAACCATCTATACAAATCCAATTCAGTTACACATTAATATTCCTCAGCTTTAATGATCCACACCTCCTAAACAAACAATCGGTGATCATCCCACTTTGAAAGTCTTACCTGGAAGCAAATTAGAGATGCAAAATGCATGATATACAAAGCCACGTACCCTATATTCAACCCAAATTTCCTCCTTGATGACTTCACTCGAACCATTGCATTGAAGGCATGGCATCAAAAGCACATATTAATCCTGAAAACCAGATCCTTTTCCCCAAAACCACTTTTGAACCCGCCCCTGTTTTCAGCATTTCCTCTCTATAAATCCCCACACAAATCAGAACACAATGCACTCCAACTCACTTTAGAGTGAACTAAGCAGAGCAATTTACCTGTGCTTTCTCATTGATCCCTCACTTTGGTAACATCTAAACTTTTTTCTTGTGTGAGTTTCTGTGTGTTCTTGAGTGATGGGTGAAGAAATATTCAAATGGTTAAAATCTATGCCAATAGCACCAACATACCACCCCACAATCAATGAATTCCAAGACCCAGTTTCTTATATATACAAAATTGAAAAAGAAGCTTCTAAGTATGGCATCTGTAAAATCATTCCACCCATCCCTTCTTCGTCAAAAAAAGCCACAATTGCGAACCTAAACCAAACTCTATCGTCCATAAACCATGGCTCATCACCCACATTTACCACCAGATTCCAGCAGGTGGGTTTCTCCCCACGTGAAAACCAGCACCCGGTCCAGAGACCAGTCTGGCAAAGTGGTTTGAAATACACTTTGCCTAAGTTTGAGTCAAAAGCGAATAAAATGGGAAAGAAGTTGATAAAACAGTTGGAGAGTTTCAATCCGTTGGAAATTGAAACCATGTACTGGAAGGCGCAGGCGGACAGACCGATTTCGGTCGAGTACGCAAACGACATGCCTGGATCGGCGTTTGAGGAGACAGGGGCGGGAGGTTGTGGGGTGAAACAAGGAAAGAAGGAGGTTTCTGATGTCATGACGGTAGCTGAAACTCAATGGAACACCAGACGGGTTGCTAGAGCACATGGGTCTCTTTTGAAGTTTGTGGAAGAAGATATTCCAGGAGTAACGTCCCCAATGATATATATGGGGATGTTATATAGCTGGTTTGCGTGGCATGTAGAAGACCATGATCTTCATAGTCTGAACTACATGCACATGGGGGCTGGGAAAACGTGGTATGGCGTTCCCATGGATGCCGCTTTTGCTTTTGAGGATGTAGTCAGGACACAAGCCTATGCGGGAGAGATAAGTCCGACAGGTGTGTGTTTCATTTGCCTTTAATCATGCATAATTTAAGGGTGCTAAGCGAGTGTTGGCGGGTCAAACCAAAAAATTTAATACGGACCTCAACATGAAACAAACTCGAAAATGTGTTCGACACATGAATCCAAAGATGAAAAAATATTTACGGGTTGACACAAGCATAACACGTTTGACATGATTTTTTTTTTTCATTTTATTCTATTAATACTCTAATATTACAAATTTACACCAAAACATATAATAAAATTTAATACAAATGTGAATACGAAATGAATGGTAAGTGCACTTACTTTTTTTTTTTAAATATTATTCTATTAATACCCTAATAATATTACAAATTTACACCAAAACATATATAAAAGTTTAATACAGATGTGAAAAGAAAATGAATCTGAAACCTGGGTTAGACATGTGAAGCCAAACACGACAAAAATATTCGCGGGTGACACAAGCATGACATGTTCGACCTGATTTTTTTTCACTTTAATCTATTAATACTCTAATATTACAAATTTACAACAAAACATATATAATAAATGTATATAAAGCAGTTACATATAGAGACGTGATGTCAATTTCTCTTCAATTCTTCTTAACTTTGGCAAAAATATCTGATTATTTTTAGTTATAACATAAAAACACATTATAAAAGAAATTAAAAAATAAGCGGGTTAACCCATGACACACCGGGTAGACAGGTTATTAATTTCCCGTGTTTATATATCACTAGGTTAGAACCCCGTGTATTACACGAGTTGATTAAATATATTTTTATATAATAAATAAGTTACATCTTTAATTACCCATGTATAACATGAGTTGAATAAGCACGTGTACTACACGGCTTGAATAAATATAATGTAATCAGTTAACACACAGTCGTCAAAATACGTCTTTGGTAAAAAGAACATTGGTATACTATTAGGTATTTATATATTAGAAAATTTTCCTTTGTTTTTTTTATTTTTCTATTATTAGGTTATAAACTTGTGTATTACAAAAGTCTATTAAATCCACTTATTTCTTTTTTCCCCATTCATGACCCATTGCTTTGAAACTAAATATTAGTTTTTATTCTTCCCTACTTAATACATGTAATCTCAATCAAGTAATCAAAATTAAAGAGGAAAACAATTACAAAAAATGATATGCACTTTTCAATTTGAATTCACATACAGAACTAACATGAGGCTATCAACCTGCAAATATGGCTTGTTTGGCATTTAGTCAGTGAAACGCGGGCTGAATCTCTCCTCCGAGTGGATGTTGATAGCTCAGAATGAAAAGGGGCTTGCTCCGTGATAGTGGGATCCTCACATGTTAGGCATGTCAGGGAAATAAAATGAGATAATTAACTTAGTTAGTCATAAAGGATTAAACCAGGAACAAAAATAAACTTAAAGGATGCTTTTAGCAAGTTTTAAACATTAAGGCTGGAACCTGCAAGTTTGAGAAAACATAAAGGACGTTTTGTGCAATTTACTCGCAAAATAATAAACTAAAGATAAGTATAAAGATTATATTAGAAGATAAATATAAATATAGAGATATAGTTATAGATAAACGTCGACTTAAAATATGGGATAACTTGATAAATTATTTTAAAACTTGTAATTTTTAAGATAAAAATAAACATAAATATATGGCTAGAAAACTAAAAAATAGATGTCACTCGTATCGACACGTGTCCATCAATTGGTTTCTTTTATTATATGTATAGATTTACTGTTTAAATTACAAATTAAGGTTTCTTTGTGTTGTTTTCAGTGGCATTTGCTACAATTGCAGGGAAGACTACCATTTTGTCCCCAGAAGTACTGCAAAAGGCAGGTGTTCCTTGCTGCAGGTGATTATTATACTTTAATTGGGCTTTTTCGTGCTACTACACATTATATTTAACTCTATGTAGATGTAAAAAAAAGCTATAACTAATACAGACTCTTTTTAAGCAGGCTTGTTCAAAACGCGGGAGAATTCGTAGTTACTTTCCCCAGAGCTTATCACTCTGGGTTCAGCCATGGTAAGTAAAATGCCTTTTAAGTCACTTGTTGGGAAAAATAAATTCACAATACAATAAAATAATTTTTCTAATTCTTTTGTTAATAATAGGTTTCAACTGCGCCGAAGCAGTGAATATGGCGACACCTGGATGGCTGAGAGTAGCGAGAGTGGCTGCAATCAGAAGAGTTTCTGTTGGCATTGCTCCTATGGTTTCTGACTCACAGCTGCTGTATGATCTAACAATGTCAATGTCATCAAGGTTCAATTAATTCACTAACCGTGACCAAAATTTTATATATGTGTCGATTTGGGTTGGTGTTTATCTGAAACTGGTCAAATAGTTTTAAAGGGGCCAATATCGTCTTTTAATAAATTCAACAGCTCAAACAATATTAGATTATTACTCTAAAAATTAATGCATATAACATGTTATGTCATTTTATTAAAAAAGAAATGATTATTATGACAAAAATTTTACTTTTGTAATAAATAATAACCCATAAGTTATTAATAGGAAACACTTAAAACGGACAAAAAAGGTTTTTGAAGGTCAACTTGACCCAATTTTGCTACCTCTACTAGTGTTGCCTGGTACTAAAAAACGCTTAAAGCTTTTTGCATTTTTACATTTTGCAGTAAACAAAAAGGAAAAATGCCTGAATCACAAAGTTCCCAACTGAGAGAGAGGTTTACGAGTGAAGGAGATGCCATGGTGAAACGAACTTTTGTGCAAGATGTTATGCATAGTAATGAGCTTCTTGTTGCACTCCGGAATGGATCCCCAATCACCCTTCTTTCAGAAGATGCTTTGTACAAGAAGGCTCACCCTGCAAGTATTTTTTCATGTGTTACTTGCGGGTCCCCATGCTATTCATGTGTAGCCATTGTACAGCCTTCAATAACAGCTGCACGTTATCTCATGTCTTATGAGAATGAGGATGTAATAGATCAAGGGCTTTCTTCAGGTATGCCTTTACTTGTGCAAAATGTCAAACATTGAAAAGTACTTTTTGGGCCCGTTTTGATATTTACGAGTTTTTAAAGCCGGAACTGGTTCTGATGGCTTAAAAATGTTAACTATCCAAGCAGGTCTTTCAAAATAAAAAAAAAAAAAATAAAAACAAAAAAAAAAAACAAACAAAACAAAACATATAACTACCATATGGGTCAAAAGAAAGTTATACTAGAGATTGTTTTTTTATCGTGTTTCTTGATAAGATTTTTGCGTGTGTAAAAGGGAAATTATTGAAAAGCAATTCAAGTACTCGGGAACGAAAAGCCATTCCAGCACGCAAACTTTTGGCTTTGGCTTATGGTGATTCTTCAAACTCTGAAAAAGGCTCTTCAAGATTTCATGTATTTTGTCTTGATCATGCTCGTGAAGTAGAGCTACGGCTCCGCTCATTTGGTGGAATTCATATGTTGCTTCTTTGTCATCAAGGTACATTCTCTTTTATGAAATGGGCTGGGTTGGCTCGCACGTCGCAACACTTCTTCAACTTTTTTTATATATACATGTAGTTAGAGTGCCAAATATGGTTTGAGAGGATTTATGCATTAAAATTACATTTCGGGTTATTGTGAACCTTTTTGACTTGTTTTATTTTTAGCCATATGTTTTTATTACATGTTTGATACGAATTCAAAGGTAGCTAGAATCAACCAATCCATATGTAAACAGATCAAAACTTCAACCTCTAGTCAAAACATATGTCAAAATTATCAAGTAAATGTACACAATTTGCAGATTATCGAGAGATAAATGATGCAGCAAGGGTTATGGGCAAAGAATTAGGAATTTCGGATGATAGGTGGACAGATGTTGTATTTAAAGGTATCACAGAACAAGAAAAGATGATGATACGATGGGCTTTGGATGATGAAGAAACCACAATCGGTAACCAAGATTGGGCGGTTAAACTGGGGATTGATATTTTCCACAGTGCTAAACTTGGTTGCTCTCCATCCTATGAAAAACAAATGCCTTATAATGCAGTTATTTATAATGCATTTAGACAGAAAAAGATTAATGTGGCAGGTCGATGGTGTGGAAAAGTATGGATGTCTAATCAAGTTCATCCTTTGATAGCAGTAAGAGATGCTGCTGCTGCTGATGATAATGATGATGATGAGGAGGAGGAGGAGGAGGATGATGATGATGATGATGATGATGATCATGATGATGATGATGATGATGATGATGATGATGATGATGATGATGATGATATTAATGACAACCAACAACAAGATCATCAAACGGTTCATGTCTTTCCTCATTTGGTGGTTAGAACAAGCACAAGGAAGAGAAAGAGGACCTTCAAAGCTATGTTCATGGATGTAGAAGCATCACCACCACCACCACCGTCCTCTGCAGATTCTGAAGATGAAAGTGATTATGATCCCTCCAAATCCTCAAGAAGAAGAATCACGCGCAAGCCTGCTAGAAACCTTGATGTCATGAATAAACAAAAGCCAAAAATGAATAAGAATCAAGCGAAGAATGGCAAGAAAGTGTGTGTTTGTGCTGAGGATGAATGTGCAGGTCAAACGTTCAGGTCCATATATGACTTTAACGATCACAGACGGAAGACCGGGCATTTTAAGATGTTTATAAAAGAGTTAACAAATTTTAAAGGATAAAAACGTGAACTTAAACCAAACATAATTCAAATTTCAAATGAAACACAAATTTTTACGCTATAAAACAAGTTCAATCCCTACAATATTAAAGAGAAAAACACAAGCACCTTATGAAATAAAACATGAGTTTTCGTCTTCAATCTAACATAAAAACACAATTAACAACTTTATAATATTATTTATTATATCTTTATTATCATATCATATATTTGTATGTTTGATTTCAATACCGGTAATGAATACGAGATTAGTCTAATGTAACCAGTCGGTATCTCCTAATACCATATCCGTCTCAAAACCCGTTAGGTTTGGGTTTAATTTGCCATCACTAGGAATAGGCTAACGTAAAAAATGGGGTTGTTTTTGATGGAAAATGTGAAATTTAATGGAGGAAAACGTTTTAGATGATGACAAGAAAATGTGAACTTTAATTCAGGAAAACGTTAACTTTAATGGAGTAGAGCATGAACTCCAGTAAAGGAAAACGTGAATTTAATTGAGGAAAACTTTAGCAAATGAAAATGTGAACTTCAATGGTGGGAAAAGTGAGCTTGAACCGAGGAAATATGAAAATAAACTATAATCGAGGAAAACATGTACTTTGATGGAGGTAAATGTGAACTTTAGTGGATGAAATAAAAAAAAATGAATTTTAATGGATAAAAACGTGAACTTAAACCAAACATAATTCAAATTTCAACTAATTTTTATGCTATAAAACAAGTTGAATCTCTACAATATTAAAGAGAAAAACACAAGCACCTTATGAAATAAAATATGAGTTTTTGTCTTCAATCTAACATAAAAACACAATTAACAACTTTATAATATTATTTATTATATCTTTTATTATCATATCATATATTAGTATGTTCGATTTCAATACCGGTAATGAATACGAGATTAGTCTAACGTAACCGTAACCGGTCGGTATCTCCTAATACCATATCCGTCTCAAAACCCGATTTTTTTTCCATCCCTAGGAATGGGCTAATGTAAAAATAGGGTCGTTTTTGCTAGAAAACGTGAAATTTAATGGAGGAAAACATTTAAGATGATAAGAAGAAAAAGTGAGCTTGAACCTAGGAAAATATGAACTACAATCAAAACATGAACTATAGTTGAGGAAAATATATACTTTGATGGAGCTAAACGTGAACTTTATTGGATGAAATGAAAAAAAAAATACGTAAACTTTAATTGAGAAAAATGTGAACTTAAACGAAACATAATTCAATTTTAAAATGAAACACTAATTTGTACCCTTATAAAACAAATTCATTCCCTACAATATTTAAAACACGAGTTTTCATCCTCAATCTAATATAAAAACACAAGTAACAACTTCAGAATATTATTTATTATATCTTTTATTATCATATCATATTAATATGTTCCATTTCATTACCGGTAATGAATACGAGATTGGTCTAACGTAATCAGTAGGGTATCTCCTAATACCATATCCGTTTCAAACCCCGATTTTCTTTTTTTTATAATTGTTCAGGTAGTATCCTTCTTAAATAATTTCATGATTCGGCTTTACAGTTAGGTTTGGGTTTGATTTCCCATCCCTAGGAATGGGCTAATGTAAAAATCGGGTTGTTTTTGATGGAAAACGTGAAATCTAATGTAGGAAAACGTTTAAGATGATGAGAAGAAAATGTGAACTTTAATTGAGGAAAACGTTAACTTTTATCAAGCAGGGCATGAACTCCAATAGTGGAAAACATGAATTTAATTGAGGAAAATTTTAGCGAAGGAAAATGTGAACTTCAATGGAGGAAAAAGTGAGCTTGAACAGAGGAAAATATGAACTATAATAGAGGAAAACATGTACTTTGATGAAGGTAAACGTGAACTTTAATGCATGAAATGAAAAAAAAAAAAGACGTGAACTTTAATGGAGAAAAATGTGAAGTTAAACCAAAACATAATTCAATTTTAGAATGAAACATGAAATTTTACACTAAAAAACGAATTCAATCCCTACAATATTTAAGAGAAAAACACAAGCACTTTATGAAATAAAACCTGAGTTTTCTTCCTCAATCTCACATAAATTCTATTCCCACCTCCCCCCCACCCAGAGTTTATTGTTCGGTAAATTTCTCCATTCGTACCTCTTCCAAAACCACCAACATGAACACCAACAATATCAATTCGTTGAAAGCAATGTTTAACATTGAAGAAAAGGGCATACCTCAAACAGTAACAATAATGTCAGCGAGGGGTGGCCGGAAACCACAGAGATCGTTTGTCGTAGTTTAGGGTTAAAAGTCGAGTCGATCACTAATTTCCTTGTTGTCGTTACCCCCTAACTCTGTTTCATCCCACCACTTGCCGCCCATGTCTCCGCCTGTGTCTCCTCAAACGCCGATCCGTGCATATCATTTTTGTACTCATTCGAAATCGGTCTGTCACCCTACGCTTTCCAGTAGAGCATCTTGATTTGCAACGGAGTGATTCGCTCCAACCGTTACATCAACAACTTCTCCATTTTATTCACTTTTGTCTCAAACTTAGGCGAAGTGTATTTCTCCCTGCTTTGCTAGACCGGTGGTTAGTCTTTACGCATGGAGAAACCCACATACTAGAATCTAGTGGTAAATTGCTCTGTTTTGTTCACTCTGAAGTGAGTTGTGGTACACTCACTACTAGAAAAGTTGTATTTTGTTACGGAAATTTCCAACGCAAAAAAATGCGTTGCAAATTCCAACACATTTGCAACACATTTTTAATGGAAAAAAACCCCCTAATTATTGAAACAAATTTGTAACACAATATCTACACAAACAAAAGAAAATGCATTTTCCGTTGGAAATGCGTAACAAAATTTGCAATCCATTTGTAACCAACCTTTATTTTTACAAATAAAAAACCATTTTCATACATGTACCACTTTCAACCTATTATACATATACCCCTAATAGTCCAACTATTTACACTTTGCCATCACCTGTTAACCTTTCAACCCGCATCTAAACCACCACATATCATAGATTGAAATTCAAAGCCCCATCTCTATCTCCATCCTCTCAGACTCAGACAAACAAGATATTATTATCCGCACACCTGCAACTTCATCTTCAACCGAATTAACAGGTAACAAACACCAATCCTTCATTCATCTTATCAATTCAACAATCATCAATTTATCGCAGTATGAGCAAACTCCGATCGATTCATCTGCCGTTGCCGTGGCCGCCGCTGCCGACGGTTACGCCTCCGCCGTTGATGCTGTACGGACTCAATCCAACGGCTGCAGAGAACGAAAACGAGGTTCGTTTTTCAGGTTTTGAGATTAAGTAGGTCAGAGTAAATGAATCGGTTGATTGATTCATGTTGGTACACTTTATGTGGACGGAACTCGGTTCGATTCAACTCGGCTCAGTTTCGACACGGTTAGGTCCGGCTCAAGCCCGACGTCACGACATTCCTCCATCGTGCGTCCCAGAGTTCTGACACGCGAAGCACGGAGAGCCGAGAACGTTTCCCGCTTGACACATCATCATGACATCATCATGATGATGTCTTGATGATGTAACAACTTTGACTAAACTTCACAAATGTTTACAATCTGCATGTTTGAAATTCATATACGTGCATGAGTTTGGGCCAATCAGAATGCTCTTTGGGCCGAAACACATCAACTGGGCCGAACCCCACTAAACATCTTATGGGTCGACGAAACAAGAAGTGTTTAGTCGAATGTTATTGTGTTTCGTCGACCTATCTTGTTTCGTCGTTTCTGTCTTGTTTTCGTCGAGTCCTGTTCTGGTTCGTCGATGTCAGTACTATATATACAGCAAGCTGAGACAGAAACAGTGAGCCCGGATAAGCTAGAGAGAGAGTGTAGAGAGAGAAAGTTCCGGTGAGCCTTGTATTTGTCGAATATTGTATCGAAACTTTGTCTAAATCAATAAACGTAATTGTTAATCGTTGATATCTTTACGTCTTGTTCACTCTCTCACTCGGTTTGTATCGTAACGTGGATTCCGCACTCGTTACGGTATTATAAACAGGATCTCGTAGTTGTCCGGTGATTCGCAAACGGACCTTCAATTGGTATTAGAGCGTAAGGCTCGATTTCTTGTTGAAAACCGAGGTTCCGGTGGCATTTTCGAGTGGGTTTTGAGTCTCTTTTATGGTTAAAAGTCAAAAACCCAGTTGTGTTCTTGAAGTTCTTATTTTTTTAAACTCGAAAATCTGTGTTTGGTTGATGTTGTTTGGTTTAAAACTTGTTGAAAAGTGTTGGAGATTATCATAAGTACAATTTGTTTTGAGATTCGACGTTAAAATTTATGTTCGGAAATCTTTCCGGTGTGTTGTTTGACCGGAATAATCGTCGGAATTCTGTTGAAGATAAGATAACGATTCAAAATTTTCTGTGAAAAGGGTGTGTATTTTTTTTTAATATATTTTCTTTCACCATCTTGGAAGCCATGTTGTATCAGTAGAAAAAGTTCACCAACCCTTTACCAACTTTTATCAACTTTTTAAACTCCCAAGACCAGTGTCAACGAATATTTTTTTTTGGGTCAACATAGAGCATTTTTGAGTCAAAGAAGGGCAAAGTGTGTTGTCTTATTGTGGTTATTCACAAAATCCATTATTCACAAAATAGGCTACAAAGTTGTTGGCTGGGCCGAAATCCGTTTGGGCCTCCTTCACGAAAACTAAAGTCTTTCATTTTAATTTCTTTGTGGACTTGGTTCGTGGATTTCAAGAGCTGAGAGATTTATTATTAGTGGAATTCCTCACATTCTTCACTGATATTTGGGCTAGTAATTCGTGGACAATTATTTGTGGGTCTGTTATTTGGTTTGGGCTTGGTAACTCAATTGGGCCATTCATCTTTCGTGGCATATTATTGGTGGTCTACTATTTTTCGTGGAGTTGGTTGTTTGTCGATATTGGTTCTTTCACGGTTGGTTCACAGTTGCGTTTTAATTTGGTTATTTACAATTAATCATGAGTACACACCTTTGGGGGTCAAGCATTTTAGGATCTCAATCATCATATGATCCTTCTCATCAAAGTACACCGAAAATGACAACATATATGTATGGTCGTGGATACCAGATCCTAATGCGGATATGTATACGAGTAAAGGTTCAGGTCCAGTCCCTTCATGGGCTCAGTCTCCCACACGATCTCAAATTACGGCAGAACAATGGGCATCGGTTACCAATCAAAAGCAAAGTGAACCGAAAATGACCACAGACATATACGGAAATCCAATACAATCAATTCCCAAACCAGAAAGAACAACAGACTTGTATGGAAATCCATTACCACCAGTTGCTTCACAACGCCATCGTTCTACTGTAGCACCATCATCTCTTGATCCAAGGAACTGTAGTCAGACAAAAACGGCGTTGTATGCTGAAATTGTCAAAGATGCCAGCAATGGTGAATCCTCGGGAAATAATGACAGTTCTGAACATGACAGTAGTTCAGATGAAGATGTTTCAACTTCAGTTGAGGATGATACAACTTCAAGTTCAAGCGAGGATGGATCTGAATGTGAATCATCAAGGGAGGTTATTAATTCTGATGCAGAAAGGCCAACATCTGAGAGTGATTCCAGTAAGGTGTGTGTCGATGAACCCACTGCTGTTAATTGTGATAATTGTGCTAGATTAAGCGTTAAATGTGTTGATTCGGAGGCAAATATGTCTGAGTTGCAAGGCAAACATGATGCTTTAAAAGCTAATTTGTTTGACTTGCAAAACAAACATGTTGATTTAGATGCTAAGTGGTGTGATTTGCAAAGCAAACATGAGGCTTTGCAAAACAAGTATGATGTGACATTCATCCACAACGAAAAGTTGACTGTTGAATCCTCATCTGGAAGCTGTGAAAGCATGAACTTGCTTTACACGTTGATTGGATCTGATAAAATATACTCAGACAATGATTTTCCAATCAACAATGTCAATCACTCTTTGATTGATAAAGTTTTCGAAGATTCTACCAATAAGTTTTTGGGAAAGTCGAGCCCAAGAGTTGTAGTAACTCAGTGTGCTCCTATCCCAAAATCCGAAGTTAGAAAGAAATATGGGAATCAAAAATTGCAAAAACAAAACAATCAACGAAAGCAAAATCATGCTGCCCAAGGAAATGGAAAAGGCAAACAGAGCCAAAACAAGAAAAAGGTTCGGAAAATAAACTTCGTCAGATCGAGAGGGACTGATAAAATTGAAACTTTCGAAAACAAATCCAACACGGATTTTGTTAAACAAAGTAAAATTTTGAAAAGAAACAGTCAAAACAACTATACACAACACACAAACGGTTGTGATGTAGGACCAAGTACCTCAATATCACGAAGTTCATCATCAAGCTCTTACAGTTATGATACTCCGAGGTTTGTTGAGCGGAGATCATGCTTTGAATGCTGTGAGTATGGACACATCATTAAGAATTGTCCATATCTCACCAAGGGAAAGTCAAAGGTTGAACCCCCCATGGTAACTATTACCATAAAAGATCTGTTTCACCAAAAAAGGACCCTCGTCTTGTTAAACAACGGGAAATGAAACAGAAAAAGAAACAACGAAAAGAAGTTGAAAAGGTTTTGAAACCAGAGGTTATCCAAACACAGTCTGTTAAGTTAGAAGTTAAAAATGAAAAAGAAAAACAGATTTGGAAACCAAAATCGGTAACTGTTTCAGGGGGAGCTACACCAATTCCGAATCATCGGGAAATGGATGTTACAATTCTCGATGATGACGGACGACCCAAGTCTGTGAAGGCTTGGGTCCCCCTCTCCAACTAATCTCTGAATGAGTGTGCAGGATGTTCCAGGAGGAACTATTGATAGTCTCAGGATTGTTGATAGTGGAGCGTCCATGCACAAGATCGGCGACATAAGGCTCCAAAATATTGTTACATCTAGGAGAATATTGTTGCCTTTGATGGAGAGAAAGGAAAAAGAAAAGAAGACAAAAATGTCTGATGAAAGAATGTGGTTGAATGAAGTTGAAAAATTCGACTAGATGGAATATGTGCCAAAAAAAATTTGGTTGTTATGGTTTTTTTTTATCAGGTCAACATGATAGATTCAATCAAGATGTATGCACCTGCAGCACGTCTGAAGTTCAAAATTAACAAGATGAACGTGCAGTGTACATTTCTTCGCGGTTTGATTGGAGAAAATGTGTTTGTTGAACAAACCAACCGGGTGTGCGGATGCCTTGGCATGGATTGAACAACCGCACACTACTTCTCAAAGAGAAAGTCAATTACCTTCGTTGGTGCAATGTAATGTGCAAGTCCAGCCGGACATGGAGGTTTCTGATCCTGTTGCTGTGTAGAGCTAACTCGGATTAAGTGAAGTAGCTACAAAAATCGACCTTGAAATCCACACCGGGTGGATATCCAGTTTGAGAGAACACTCAAATTCCTGGCAATGCACGAAGCAGTTGCAGATTACGGTTTTAAATTTCTAATCTCTTCTATACTTGTCGATGGTTAAGCTGCTTTATGAATTATTATCATCTCGTACAGCAATCTATCTTTGGCCTGACACGTTGATCTCAAATATCACCTCGCACGTGATTGTTTCACTATGAAACTCGTCAATGTTGTCATGGTCCACACCGATGACCAACGTGCCAACCTTTTTACAAAAGCATTTGACAAATCAAGATTTGACTTTTTATTATTGGTAAACGGCATTAAGGTCAAGCAAGAGTAAAACCAACATCGGAAAATCATTTTTGTACATATCTTTGTGTCTTTTAAATTTTATCTTAGTTTGTTGATTTTAGGGGGAGTAAATCAAAATTTGAAAATCCAAAAACATCGAAAAATTTCAAAAACACAAAAAAAAAAAAAAAAACAATAGAAAATCAAAAATGAGTTTCCTTGCGAGAAAAAGAGAAAATGATAGTACATCAGTGGTCTGTCCAAACCTCTTTAAACCTTAAATGAAAAACGATAAGCAGCTCTATATTAGATGTATCGGTAGGCTCACAATCATTTTAAAGTGTGCAGGGTGATATAAACCTAAATCGACTGAAGACCAGGTGGGAACCATTCATTGGCATATGGTCTTAGTACTGAAATTTCGTTTGAGAGATTGCCGAGGTTCTGAGATATTCGGTCTTTATACTACTTATCATCTGGGTATCATGGTTGTATCTTTTACCGAAAAATAACGGAGACGCAAGTCTAGATCTTCCATGATACCATACATACGTGTACATACTGCATTCGACCTCAATAAGTGATAAACAATCACATGTCCCTCAAAATAAGTGATAATATATCACATTTATCCGGGAGTCAAGTTCGTCTCTCTGCTGTACGAAAGTACTGACCTGTTCACGGACTTGCTCCTGTGCCCTCGTGCGTCGAAAATCAAGTTCCTCATCAATAATTAATTCTATCACATAGGGCTTGTTTTCAAATCAAAATAAGTGAGTTTCTCACATCATATACGTCAAAACAGATGATAATCGGTATACTCACCGGTAAGATGAACCCTGGTGCATACCTTGATACGGGAATGTGTCGTGATGTGGATGAACACCGGCGGGTAAGTATAAATCATACCTTAACGTATCCCCTCGCCATGATTACATCTGATAAGTTGAGCTTAAGTGGACAACAACACCGAAAATTGTTATAAGATGCTTATCTTAATGTTAACTAATTGAACAAAAAGAGCGTTTTGGCGTGACCGTACACTGATATGATTCTCTTACCCTCGAAACTCACAAAAAGAATGTTCGTAAATATTTATTTAATGCTTTCAGTTTCTGCACCTTTGTATATATTTATTTACTGCTTTCTGTCTTTACATTTAAAATATTCAAAAAGTCCAAAAAGATTTTAGGTGTGTTTTAATATAAACTTTATAAAATCCAAAAAGATTTTATTTCTATCTTATTTTCGATTGTACGATGTTGGAGCTCGAGTCTTCGTTACCTGAAACCTGATTGAAAACCAAATCGACTAAATCTTCATAAATGGTCAAAATTTGCAAGTTTTGAAAGTTAAAAACTAAAATTGATAAATTGTTAAACTTTCAAACTGTCGGACGGTAGTTGATTGAATAATGGTCACATGTGTGTCATTTGTTTATGTTAACTATATTCCAAGCGGTTGTTCTCATTATGCCTTTAGATTTCTTGCATGTGCAGATGCTAAAGGCGAGGAGAACATGTTCGATGACAAGCTTCGGAATGAAGACACGACGTGAAGGCACTCAAATGATAAAGATGATCGAGTTGCCGCTGATCAATCATCAACACCACAAGGATCTAAAGAATTGAAGATCAAAAGATTCACGAGCATAACTCAAAGGAGAGAATATCTTAAAGGGGAGTTTGTTAACACACTTCCTACATGAAAAGGGGAGTTTGTTGATACACTTTCTACTTACGACACGTGAAGACTTAGAAGATCCTCCGGCATAGAAGACATGGAAGACGAATCTCACGAGTAGCGTCCAAGGGGGAGTTTGTTGGTACACTTTATGTGGACGCGACTCGGTTCGATTCAACTCGGCTCAGTTTCGACACGGTTAGGTCCGGCTCAAGCCCGACGTCACGACATTCCTCCATCATGCGTCCCAGAGTTCGACACGCGAAGCACGGAGAGCCGAGAATGTTTCCCGCTTGACACATCATCATGACATCATCATGATGATGTCATGATGATGTAACAACTTTGACTAAACTTCACAAATGTTTACAATCTGCATGTTTGAAATTCATATACGTGCATGAGTTTGGGCCAATCAGAATGCTCTTTGGGCCGAAACACATCAACTGGGCCGAACCCCACTAAACATCTTATGGGTCGACAAAACAAGAAGTGTTTCGTCGAATGTTATTGTGTTTCGTCGACCTATCTTGTTTCGACGTTCCTGTCTTGTTTTCGTCGAGTCCTGTTCTGATTCGTCGATGTCAGTACTATATATACAGCAAGCAAGCTGAGACAGAAACAGTGAGTCCAGATAAGTTAGAGAGATAGTGTAGAGAGAGAAAGTTCCGGTGAGCCTTGTATTTGTCGAATATTGTACCGAAACTTTGTCGAAATCAATAAACGTAATTGTTAATCGTTGATATCTTTACGTCTTGTTCACTCTCTCACTCGGTTTGTATCGTAACGTGGATTCCGCACTCGTTACGGTATTATAAACTAGTTCTCGTAGTTGTCCGGCGATTCGCAAACGGACCTACAATTCATGACCTAGGGTTTATGTGAGGGCAATTTGTTCGGTTTTTAGATCAAATCGGTTTGAATAGTTCAATTGGTTGAATGATTTGTGTCATATGGCTTATGTAGTGTGCAATTTTTTCGTTTCTGAGGTCAAATCGGTTATAGAATAAATGAATCGGTAGATGATTGATTTGTGACCTAGGGTTTATTAAGTGTGCAATTTGTTGGTTTTTAGATTGAATCAGTTAGAACAATTGAATCGGTTGAATGATTTATGACCTAGGGTTTATGGAGTGTGCAATTTTTCGTTTTTAGATCAAATCGGTTTGAATAATTGAATCAGTTGAATGATTTATGACGTAGGGTTTATTTGTGTTAGGTTGAACTAATGATTGTGTTAATGTTGATGATGTCTAGGGATTCCATGCAAGAAGATGAACACAAGCTGTTTCTGCTAGGGTTACAGAAAGTAGGTAAAGGAGATTGGAGAGGAATTTCTAGAAACTTCGTGAAGACTCGTACTCCTACGCAAGTTGAACACAAGCATGATTTCACCGGCGAGATCCACATCTTCGTCGAGAATCACCGTCACACACAGCTCTAACGACTACACAAGTGGACTATCATTTCCTGATCCAACTGGATTCGGATCCACAATCAAACCGCCTTATTCTACTCCAACACTTATCTCTCCGTTGGATCTGATCTCCGTCTACCGGATATGGCATTGTCCGACATGAGAGGTTTCTCCGTCTTCATCTCCAAGATCCGTAACTGCCAGAACAAAGAACAAGAGCGTCTTCGTGTTGATAAAGAGCTCGGCAATATCCGCACTCGTTTTGAAAACGAAAAGGTTGCTTTCCCCTTTTATATATATGCTATAAGTATTTGAATACTTTTATTTTTGATATATGCATTTTGCACAGTGGCTAGTGTAACGGAAATTGTGAATTAGTTTAGGTTAAATGTTAAGCCAAGTGAATTTTGCAAGTTAGGTTAGGTTTAGGTTGATTGAGGGAAATTTTGCAAGGGGAACGTTTGTAATTGAACTCAATTGACCTAAAAAGGTTGAGTCAACGTAGCTGAGAGTTTCAGTATGCTTAATTGTGAAGAGAAATAGTGTGTATGTGCGATGAGGATATTTGAAATAAGACTGTTGATCAGTGTGAATAGAAATAGTGTGTATGTGAGATGAGGATATTTGAAATAAGATTGTTGATTAGTGTGACATGAATTGAAATTTGAAAATCAGTTGTGTTTACGTAGCTGAGATGATTTAGTCATGTTTATGGCACTCATTTTGGATGCATTAAGATCTGAGAGGTGTAGAACCACTCCTTACATCTCTCACTGGATCTATGCAGTTAATTTCGCCCTTCTGGTGAGATATTGCTTCACACCACATTTCCACCCGCTCCTGCTTCAGAAGAGGATGTAAGCATCTTTCTATTACACCTTCATTCTTTTTAATATTTTAAATGATTATTTCTTTACTAAACGTAAATTCGACAGGTCAAGGCGGAAGTGGATGCTGTAAACTCAGTCATAAATCAACTCTGCCCGGTGACAACTTTGTTAGATTGGGTCGTTTTGACTTCAACTGGTGTGCTTTTGGGTTGCTGGCAGGTACAGTTTGTATATGCTGTATAGTTTTATTCGGTTTAATTTTTTTTAGTGTTTGATGATGTTGTTACCTAGGTGATATCTGGGACGGATCCTGACTATCCGTTCTAAATTAAGAAACGCTCTTCCCCGTGCACCAGAAAAACAACTTGTAAGAAGCTTGTTGGTGCACTTGTGTCTGTACTTTGTCTGTATTCTGTATCGTGTCGATATTAAACGATGTCAGTTGTTAAACTTGTAAGTTTGACCAAGTCGACCATCCTCCTGGTTTGACTTGGCCAAACAGTCAACAATAAGTATGTAAGCTTGTTTGCTTCGAAGGATGTGATCGAAGGATGGTTTATATCCTTCGATCACCTCGAAAGACAACCTTCGATGGATACAGATGGACCTCGAAGGATACATCATCCTTCGAGGTATGTATGGATCGTTCGGTATAATTCTGGTCGATAGATGATCCTTCGACCTGACTATCTTATCCTTCGAAGCATGCAATCTGTATTGGGTATATAAACCCATGCAGTGTGTTCATTTCAGAGTAGACAGAGAGACACGAGAGACAGAAAGATACACTCGAGAGATAGTGAGAGCATTCTGTCAAGAACACACACATACTGTTAGAGAGTTTACAAAACAGATTTGTAAACCTTGTGCTTGTAACCGGAACCTGTCATTCGCATTAATACAAGTGGTGTTAATCGGTGAACCTTGTGTGTCTTGTGTTTATACTTGTCTCAACTCGGTTGCACTCTAGCTTGGATTCCGCACTTGCTAGTGTGTTAATATAACAAGGTTAAGGTTTAACCTCATCCTCCGCGAGGGACCTACAAGTGGTATCAGAGCCGTGGCTCTTTACCTTGTTAAAACCGGGTTTTGTTCAAGTCTTGGTGTGTTTGGACACTTGGTTTAGTACCCATTTTTGGTGGTTTTCTTGCATTTTTAAACATAAAAACGTGTTCTAAACTAACCGGGTGTGTTCAAGAGCGGGTTGGGTAACTTACAACTTGTTTTTACGAAATTTGGTGATTTCCGGCCAAATTCCGGTGAGTTCCGGTGACCGGACTTTCTGGATAAGATTTGCCATTTTGGGCATATTTTATTTGAAAATCAAAGTTGGTGAAAAGTTGAGGTCAGAACATCCTTTCTGCCGAAAGTTGGTTCACCAACCAATCACCTTTCTCACCAACCTGTCACCTTTTTTGTCAGTTGTTTCAGAAGCGATCGAAGGATATCTTTCGATATCGAACGATCATCTTTCGATCAAGTAAGGCTCGATAGATAATCATCTTTCGACCCATCCTTTGAAGTCAGAGACTTATCCTTCGATCCAGGGAATCTATTCGAAGGATAGTTATTCGAAAGATAAGGATCTTTCAAATTGTGAATCTTTCGAAATAATTGCTCGAAAGATAAGGATCTTTCAAATTGTGAATCTTTCGAAATAGTTATTCGAAAGATAAGGATCTGTCAGATTGTGAATCTTTCAAAGTCTTTCGAAGTATTTGTTCGAAACTCAACAGTGATCTTTCGAACACTGTTGATCATTCGAACAAGTCTTGATCCTTCGAACAAGTCTTGATCTTTCTATTCTTGTCTGTTTGAATTTAACAGTTTGTGTTTGTGAAGGTTTCCAATTAGTATCTCATCAAAATGAGTTGTACAAGTCCTTGGGACTGGAGTATTGACTCACAATCTAGTCAAGAGCTAACCTCTGCTGCAGCTTGGGCGAAAAGTATGTTTCCACCGCCATCAATCAGTCCAAGTCAATGGGCCTTGGTATCCAATCAAAGTCAAAGCATTCAAAATCTTTTGATTAGTGAAAGCGAAACGGGCAGCAACAACCGTCCACCAAAATTGAACCATATGAACGATTTTCCATCATGGAAAAACCGCTTTCACACGTATGTTCAAGGGCAAAGCACCGATCTTTGGACATGTTTCATCGATGCATTCAATGCTAATCTTGAAGTTGCAGCGTCCACTTTAGAAGGTTATGCTAACATGCTCGAAAATGACAAGAAGGCTTATGAATTGGAGAAAAAGGCCTTTGCTACACTTACACAAGCACTCAACAAAGATATCTATCATCAGTTCTCCTACTGCAAGACCACGAAAACATTGTGGGATGCCTTAGTTGCTAGAGGAGAAGGCAATGCAGCTACTCGAAAGTCTCGTCATGATTTGTTGAAGAAAGAGTTTGAATCGTTTCAATTTTTGGAAAACGAAACTCTAAATGATATGACAACACGGTTCTATCATCTGATTAGTGAAATGTGTGCTTATGGGGTTGTATCTACTCAACAAGACATGGTGAATAGGTTTGCTGACGCCTTACCTCCAAAGTGGAGTTCTTTTATTGAGTTGTTGAAGCATACTGGAACTCTAGACACGGTTAACATTTATGAGTTCATTCAGAAGCTGGAACATAAAAATGATGAAGAAATCAGGAAAGCAAAGCGAGCTCCCGCTCCTCAAAATACAGAAATGTACCTTCCAGGCTTCGATGCTTTGGCAAGATCCGCTGCAGCTCAGCAACCTAAACTGCAAACTGCATTTGTGTCCAACACAAGTTCTCTTCCGTTTCCTCAATCAACTGCTGCTCCGGCTTATGATCCGAGGTCTTACGTTCCCGTTCCTACACAGCCACAAGTCCAACCACCACAACAACAACAGCAGGCTCATTATACAAACAATCCTCAACCTCAAAACCCTAACACAATCCGAGTCGATAATTCAAACCTTTCTCACCTCAGCATTGAAGTTGCTAAGGAGCATATGGAAATTATCAATACAATGGTCAGTGCTTACTGTGGTTTGGTAGCAGGTCAGCTTGGAAACATCAACATGACCAATGAAGATTATCAACAGATCGACAAGGAAGAAATGGAGTTGATGGATATCAAATGGGCTTTTGCTAGTGCAGTGAGAAGGGCAAAAGATTTCATGGCTCGAACTGGAAGAACTTCGTTGGAAGGAAAGAAAGATACGAAGTATGGGTTTGATATCAACGCCGTTACATGCTTCAATTGTGGTAATAAAGGGCACTTCAAACGTGAGTGCACGCGACCAACAAAACAAGGCAATCACAACCCTTTCAGAAACCAGACGAGTACTACAAATGTGAATGCCCAACAAGAAAACCGTGAAAGGAGGATTGTGGCAGTTAATAACAATCATGGTCAGTCTGGAACTTCAAATCCCAATCGGGCTTTGGCTGTTCAAGCTGATGAGGGATGTGACTGGTCTGTGCAGTTTGGTGAAGGTGATCAGGGAAGTGGAACAGCTTGTTATGCAAAAATCATCGAGCATGTTCATAAAGAAGAGGTCTCTGAAAGTGATGACAGTTCTGGTTATTCTGGAAGTTCTGATGAAGAAGGCTCTGTTTTTGGGGATAATCAATCAGAGTCTGATGTGAAGGAGGAAGCAGGTTCTGGTGTTGAGGATTTATTGAATGAAGCTGATGATCTCTTATGTCAGAAATCAATTCTGATCAAGAAGGCTGCTACTACATCCAGGGAAATGGAAAAGTTCTTTTCTGAAGACGGATCTTTTTCTTTTCAAACTGCTTTTATGACAAATGTGTCAGCCTCTTCGAGTCAGGTAAATTCTGAACCTCCTGCTCCTAGTGTTTGTGAATCATGTGCTGAAATGAAGCTTGAACTAGAAAAGCTTCATAGTCATAATCAAAATTTGGTTATTGAAGTTTCCAAATGCAAAGAGGCAAATATGGCTTTAACTCGGAACCAAAAAGATTTTAAATCAGTAATTGAAACATTAAAGAAAACTGTGTCCGAAGTGAACAAAGTAATTTACCACAAGCAAGTAAGTATAAATGAATACATTAACATTGTGGAAGAAACTAAGAAACAATTAGCCATTGCCCAATGCGAGCATGATGTGATTAAACAAAAATTGGAGAGTATTCTAACTCCCAATTTGTGCTTGATCACATCATCGATGTTCAACAACCGAAGGGAAATCAGAAAGGCATAGGGTATAAGAAATGTCCGCCCCCTATGATGAACAATTATACCAAGATGCCTGATGAGGAGGAAATGCCTCGGTATGAACCCAGTGTGCCTCTTGATGTTGAGGAATTTGCTGCTGGCCTAGGGTTCAAACCGGACAATTCTTCAAACACATCCTCTAAGGAACAAGAAACTTCATCATCCATGAAGCAAAGTCCTCCAATTATCGAGGACTATGAGACATCGGATGATGAATCAGAAGTGGATGTAAGTGATCAGAATAAATCACTTAACAAGATGAAAGGAGTAGTTATTCCACGAGAGAATCACATTCTATGTGATCCTGATACTCCTGATGTCTCATCTGTTAAGAAACAAGTGATTGATTCTATCAAAGTTGATAAGACATGTGTGTCTACTGTTAAAAGCAGTAATGTGTTGTATACATTGGTTGGAGATAATAAAATCTACTCAGATCAAGTTTTTCCAATTAAAAATGTAAATCAATCTTTGATTGATAAAGTTTTTGAAGACAACACAAACAAATTTTTGGGAAAAACACTTCCGGGAATTGTTGTAACACAATGTGATCCAATTCCTAAGGCTGAGATTAGAAAACAGTTTGGTAATCAAAAATCTTCAACCACTCAACAACCTAGTGCTTCTAATGGTAAACAACCAGTCAAGCGAGCTCAAAAGCATAAAGTCTCTCAGATGAAGTCTGAAACAAAAGGAGCTCGATTTCAAAAGAAAGCAAAAGATGTCAAGTTCGTGTCATCCAAGGGTACTGATAAGATTGAAACTTTTGAGAACAAATCTAACACTGAGTTTGTGAAACAAGTCACAATCTTAAAACGTAACAGTGATAACAATTACACTCAACATACAAATGGGTGTGATGAAAAGACTAGTACCTCAGGTTCCACGAGTTCGACATCTTGTGGTCAATCAAGTTCTCCTAAGTTTGTTGAAAGGAGAACATGTTTTAAATGTGGAGAAATTGGGCACATTATCAAAAAGTGCCCAAATGCTCCAAAGAATAAATTTGTTGAGAAAGCTCCACCTGAAACAGTTCATCCTCAACGTCGGTCAGTTTCACCTAAACATGATAAACGAACTGTAAAAGAACAAGAAACTAAACAACGACATAAGAACATGAAAACTGTTGAAAAAGCTTTGAAATCTGAAGTTAAAACAGTTCAAAGGGAACCAAGTGTGTCACAACCTGTAAAACCAGAATCTTCAAAAACTGGTAGGCTAAAACGAACTTGGTTACCTAAGGCGGGTGACAATTCAGGGGGAGCAGTTGTTCTTGAAAACCATCAAGAGATTGATATCACATTTCGTGATGCTCAGGGACGACCCAAGACCACTAAGGCTTGGGTCCCCATTCTCAACTGATGTTTTTAAATGACATGTGCAGGGTGTTCTAGGAGGAACTATTAATAGTCACTGGATTGTTGATAGTGGAGCATCCAGGCACATGACTGGCGACTTACGGCTCCTATACGACGTGAGAAACATTAGAGGAGGGTATGTTGCTTTTGCGGGAGACAAAGGCGGATTCATCACTGGAGAGGGAAGTATCTCAAATGGTTTTGTGTGCTTCGATAAGATCAATTATGTTAAGCAAATTGATCATAATCTTCTCAGTGTGTCGCAAATCTGCGATAAAAAATTCTCCGTGCATTTTGATGATGTCGGCTGCTATGTGCTGAAACCTGGATTCAAAATTCCACAAGAATGGATTCTCTTATCGGCTCCGAGAGTTAATGATCTTTATATTCTCGACATGAGCCAAGCGATTACAACATCTGCACAAGTCACTTGCTTTGTCTCGAAAGCCACGGAAAAGGAGTCTATATCTTGGCACAGAAGAATGGGACACATTCACTTGAGAAACATGAACCATTTGGTGAAAAATAATCTAGTGAATGGTGTGCCTGTGAGAAGTTTTCATTTACAAGATATCTGTGTCTCGTGCCAAAAAGGGAAGCAAACAAAGAAGTCTCACCCTTTGAAGAAAATCAACACTGTCAGCATGCCTCTCGAACGTCTTCATATGGATCTTTTTGGACCTATGAAACACAAGACAACATTCGGAGATGCTTATTGTCTAGTTGTTACTGATGATTATTCTAGATTTTCTTGGGTATCTTTCATGGCACACAAGAGTCAAACTCCTGGCATCCTCAAGGATCTTCTTACAATGTTGGAGAATCTCTATTCGTTGAAAGTGAAGAGGATCCGAAGCGACAATGGAACCGAATTCAAGAATCAAGTTATGGATGAGTTTTGTACTTCTAAAGGCATTCTTCATGAGTACAGTTCTCGTTATACTCCACAACAAACTGGTGTCGCGGAGAGGAAGAATCGAACGATTATAGAAACTGCAAGAACAATGTTAGTAGAGTCGGAACTCCCTATTCAATTCTGGGGGGAGGCTGTATCGGCTGCATGCTACACGTTAAACAGAGTTCTTACAGTAAAGAGACATGGCAAAACTTGCTTCGAACTCCTTCAGAAAAGGAAACCGGATCTTTCTTACCTAGAACCGTTTGGTGCTCCATGTACTATGATTGAGCCGGATGGAAAGTTTGGAGCGAAAGCTATCGAGGGTTTCTTCCTTGGATATGCTACTCCAAATTTTCGTGTTTGGAATCTGGCTACCAAAAAGATTGAGCTATGGAGTGAAGTGAGGGTTCAAAGGTACACGAGTCCTGTTAGGGCTCCGGGTGATCCGTGGATGTTCGATTATGATGGACTATTTGACTCCATCAATCTGCCAACCTTTGACGAAGAATCAGCAGCGGCTAGGATGTTGTTGGAAAGTGACAACGCTGCTGTTTCGCCTTTGGTTAGACCTATTGTTGTTGACCCACAAGCTTCTTCGTCAGTCAACAATATGGTTCAAAATGAGGTTTATGAAGATGCTGCTGATTATAATGAATCTTCTGAAGATGATGAATATCATGATGCAGCTGAGGGATCTTCGGCTCCAGTTGCTCCTGTTCAAGGTGCCTCTGTTGAAACACCTCATATGCAGAATGTAGACACTGCTGAAGGGAATGCATCCACTTCTACACACATTCCTGGTGTGGAGTTGGTTGTTGATCTTAATCTTAACAATTTGGGTATCAATGCACGTGTGCCAGAAAATCCTGAAATGAGGATTCATGATACCCACCCCCAGCAGAATATTATAGGAGATGTCCATCGCGGTGTGCAGACGCGTAATCAGCTGAGAAACAACCGGAATGCTGGTTTGTATTCAGCTATAAGAGAATCTGGTCTTCAAAATGACTGGTCCTTCGCGTGTTACGTGTCACAAGAAGAACCAAAATCGTGGAAGGAAGCATTGAAAGACAGTGCTTGGGTTGAAGCCATGCAGGAAGAATTACAGCAATTTCAAAAGCTTGGTGTTTGGAAGCTTGTTGAAAAACCTGAGAACTACAAGAAAATTGGCACTCGATGGGTTTTCAAATGCAAGAAAGACGACCGTGGAGTGGTTATTCGGAACAAAGCACGTTTAGTCGTTCAAGGTTTTCGTCAGATAGAAGGAATCGACTACAACGAAGTCTATGCACCTGTTGCACGTCTGGAAGCAATTCGGATCTTTCTGGCTTATGCCTCATTCAAAGGATTCAAGGTTTACCAGATGGACGTCAAAAGTGCATTCTTACATGGTGTGGTTGAAGAAGAGGTGTACGTCGAACAGCCTCCAGGTTTTGAAGATCCTATCCATCCCAATCGGGTTTGGTTGCTCAACAAAGCTCTCTATGGTCTTCATCAAGCGCCACGAGCTTGGTATGCAACCTTATCTACCTATCTGCTGGAGAACGGTTTTCGAAGAGGTCTTATCGATTGTACTCTCTTCATCAAAGAACAAGATGGAGATCTTCTTCTGGTACAGGTATATGTTGATGATATTATTTTTGGTTCTACTAATGATGTCTTGTGTAGGAATTTCGAGCGCATTATGCAGGATAAATTCGAGATGAGTGCTATGGGGGAAATGACCTTCTTGGGCCTACAAGTGCAACAAACTGAGTCTGCGATATTCATCCATCAAACTAAATATGTTGGTGACATCTTGAGCCGGTTCCAGATGTCTGATGCAACGCCCATTGGTACCCCACTGCCACAAAATCACGGAATTACACCAGACTTGAAGGGTGAAGCTGTTAGCCCCTCATACTACCGCGCAATGATCGGATCTCTTATGTACCTCACAGCATCAAGGCCAGACATAATGTACCCAACGTGCCTGCTTGCCAGATATCAAGTCAACCCGAAGGCCTCACATCTTGCAGCTGTTAAAAGGATTTTTCGTTATTTGAAGGGTTACCCTGACACCGATCTATGGTACCCTAGGGATAATAACTTTGACTTGATCGCATTCAGTGATTAGTGATTCTGATCATGGCGGATGCAAAATCGACGGCAAATCCACAACGGCTGGATGTCAGTTTTTAGGAAATCGCCTAGTCACATGGTAGTGCAAGAAGCAGACGTGCGTTGCTACATCAACATGCGAAGCTGAATACATCGCTGCCTCTAGTTGTTGCTCCCAAGTTCTTTGGATCCAACAACAATTACGCGACTACGGTTTTGAATTCCTAACTACTCCTATTTACGTTGATAATTCTGCTGCATTACAGATCACCAGAAATCCTGTGCAGCACTCAAAGACCAAACACATCGAAATCAAATATCACTTCATACGTGATTGCTTTGAGAAAAGGCTAATCGATGTTGTTAAGGTCCACACCGATGACCAACGTGCCGACCTTTTTACCAAAGCATTTGACAAATCAAGATTTGATTTTTTATTATTGGTAAACAGCATTAAGGTCAAGCAAGAGTAAAACCAACATCGGAAAATCATTTTTGTAAATACCTTTATGTTTTAAATTTATCTTAGTTTATTGATTTTAGGGGGAGTAAATCCAAGATCTGAAAATCCAAAAACATCGAAAAATTTCAAAAACACAAAAACAATAGAAAAACAAAAATGAGTTTCCTGGCGAGCAAAAGAGAAAATGATAGTACATCAGTGGTCTATTCAAACCTCTTTAAACCTTAAATGAAAAACGATAAGCAGCTCTATATAAGATGTATCGGTAGGCTCACAATCATTTTAAAGTGTGCAGGGTGATATAAACTTAAATCGACTGAAGACCAGGTGGGAACCATTCATTGGCATATGGTCTTAGTACCGAAATTTCGTTTGATAGATTGCCGAGGTTCTGAGATATTCGGTCTTTATGCTGCTTATCATCTGGGTATCATGGTTGTATCTTTTACCGAAAAATAACGGGGACGCAAGTCTAGATCTTCCATGATACTATACATACGTGTACATATCGCATTCGACCTCAATAAGTGATAAACAATCACATGTCCAAATCAAATAAGTGATAAAATATCACATTTATCCGGGAGTCAAGTTCGTCTCTCTGCTGTACGAAAGTACTGACCTGTTCACGGATTTGCTCCTGTGCCCCCATGCATATGAAAATCAAGTTCCTCATCAATAAGTGATTATATCACATAGAGCTTGTTTTCAAATCAAAATAAGTGAGTATCTCACATCTTATACGGTCAAACAGATGATAATCGGTATACTCACCGGTAAGATGAACCCTCGTGCATACCTTGATACGGGAATGTGTCGTGATGTGGATGAACACCGGTCAGTAAGTATAAATCATACCTTAACGTATCCCCTCGCCATGACTACATCTGATAAGTTGAGCTTAAGTGGACAACAATACCGATAATTGTTATAGGATGCTTATCTTAATGTTAACTAACTGAACAACAAGAGTGATTTGGCATGACCGTACACTGATATGATTCTCTTACCCTCGAAACTCGCAAAAAGATTGTCTGTATATATTTATTTACTGCTTAACTTTTATTATTATTTTTTAAAAAAAAAAAAAAACAGTTTCGTCGTTTGGTGCATATCAGCACGACATTAGCGGTGATGTCGTTTGATAACACTCAAAGGATATTAAAATTGTTGTCTTTTAATTTATTCAAAAATACCAAAAAGATTTTAGGTGTGTTTTAATATAAACTTTATAAAAGCCAAAAAGATTTTATTTCTACCTTATTTTCGATCGTACGATGTTGGAGCTCGAGTCTTCGTTACCTGAAACCTGAACGAAAACCGAATTGACTAAATCTTCATAAACGGTCGAAGTTTGCAAGTTTTGAAAGTTATAAACTAAGATTGACAAATTTATTAAACTTTCAAACTGTCGGACGGTGTTTGATTGTGACATGGTCATTCGTGAGTCATTTGTTTATACTAACTATTCCAAGCAGTTGTTCTCATTACGCGTTTAGATTTCTTGCATGTGCAGATTCTAAAGGCTAGGAGAACATGGTCGATGACAAGCTTTGGAATGGAGACACGACATGAAGGCACTCAAAAGATGAAGATGATCGAGTTGCCGCGGACCATCATCAACACCACAAGGATCTTAAGCGTTGAAGATCAAGTCATTCACGAGCATAACTCAAGGGGGAGCTTATGTTAAGGGGGAGTTTGTCAACACACTTCCTACATGATACGGGTAGTTTGTTGATACACTTTCTGCTTTCAAGATGTGAACACTTTGAAGATCCTCTGACATTGAAGACTTGAAAGGACATCAGAGTCCTGAAGACACGAAGATCAAAGATGATCAAGATCGAGACAAAGCTACAGCCAAGGGGGAGTTTGTTGGTGCACTTGTGTCTGTACTTTGTCTGTATTCTGTATCGTGTCGATATTAAACGATGTCAGTTGTTAAACTTGTAAGTTTGACCAAGTCGACCATCCTCCTGGTTTGACTTGGCCAAACAGTCAACAATAAGTATGTAAGCTTGTTTGCTTCGAAGGATGTGATCGAAGGATGGTTTATATCCTTCGATCACCTCGAAAGACAACCTTCGATGGATACAGATGGACCTCGAAGGATACATCATCCTTCGAGGTATGTATGGATCCTTCGGTATAATTCTGGTCGATAGATGATCCTTCGACCTGACTATCTTATCCTTCGAAGCATGCAATCTGTATTGGGTATATAAACCCATGCAGTGTGTTCATTTCAGAGTAGACAGAGAGACACGAGAGACAGAAAGATACACTCGAGAGATAGTGAGAGCATTCTGTCAAGAACACACACATACTGTTAGAGAGTTTACAAAACAGATTTGTAAACCTTGTGTTTGTAACCGGAACCTTTCATTCGCATTAATACAAGTGGTGTTAATCGGTGAACCTTGTGTGTCTTGTGTTTATACTTGTCTCAACTCGGTTACACTCTAGCTTGGATTCCGCACTTGCTAGTGTGTTAATATAACAAGGTTAACGTTTAACCTCATCCTCCGCGAGGGACCTACAAAGCTTACTAAGTTACCAATCTTACACTTCAATCTTTTTACGGGATTCAACGTTTTTTAATGGATATTCATGATTTGACTTAAATGTTGTAGTATGCTCCTGCCATACTTCATACATCACTTGCAAGGATTCTTGGTCACCCTAAAAATTCATCCAAGGTTGGTTGACCCGTTCGTTCATATGGTTGCTTTAAAACTCATATTTAACCCTTTGACTTGTGATTGTTACTATTTAGGAAATGAATGTGGATTCAGAACTGAAACACTTTCATGAATTAGTAGCTCGTTTGCACAGTCGCATCGTTGGAACTAAGGTGGTATATTTTGTCATTTCACATTTCATAATTATTTTTGTGTAGGTCCACCCGGAGGATCGAGTAACCTCTATTCCCTGTTTTCCGACAAACCCGAAAGTGCGGAATCCAAACGGGTAAGTTAAACCAAGTGACGAACACGTAAAACACAAGATTCACCGATTAACACTCCATTGTATTAATTTAGAAAACAGTTACATTACAATGTTTACAAGATGCTCTCATAAACTCTCAGTGTCTATGTGTTTACAGTGTTCGCTCTCAAATCTATTCAGACTTGTCAAATGTGTTCTGTCTGTTATCTGTGTATATATACTGAAACACTACGACGAAACACATCACAGTCGACGAAACAAGTGTTACGTCGACGAAACACAATAATCATTCATCAAAGTCGACGAAACAAGATGTGTTTCGTCGACATACATGTTGACTAATATATGGGTCCGGCCCAGTTGAAGTTGAAGTTCTGGCCCAAATGTAATGGCCCAACATTCATTCTGCGTTCAAGTTGATTGGCCCAAGCTTTACGTACATTATGATACATCAACTTGTGAAGATTAGCCAACTTATGACATCATCATGACATCATCGTGATGATGTCATGATGATGTGGCGGTGGGAAACGGCTCACGGCGCTTCGTGCTTCGCGTGTCGAACTCTGGGGCGCACGACGGAGGAATGTCGTGACGTCGGGCTTGAGCCGAACCTAACTGTGTCGAAACCAAGTCGAACCGAGCCGAGTCGAACCTAGCCGAGTTGCGTCCACACAAAGTGTACCAACAAACTCCCCCTTGGACGCTACTCGTGATGGTTCGTCTTCTGTGTCTTTCATGTCGGGGGATCTTCAAAGTCTTCACGCGTTGTAAGAAGAAAGTGTATTAACAAACTCCCGCTTTCATTTACGAAGTGTATCAACAAACTTCCCCTTTGATTATGCTTGTGAATCTTTTGATCTTCAATGCTTTAGATCCTTGTGGTGTTGATGATTGATCAGCGGCAACTCGATCATCTTTGTCATTTGAGTGCCATCACGTCGTGTCTTCATTCCAATGCTTGTCATCGAACATGTTCTCCTTGCCTTTAGCATCTGCACATGCAAGAAATCTAAACGCATAAAGAGAACAACCGCTTGGAATATAGTTAACATAAACAAATGACACACATGTGACCATTTTTCAACCAACTACCGTCCGACAGTTTGAAAGTTTAGCAAATTTATCAATTTTAGTTTTTAACTTTCCAAACTTGCAAATTTTAACCGTTTATGAAGATTTAGTCGATTTGGTTTTCAATCAGGTTTCAGGTAACGAAGACTCAAGCTCCAACATCGTACAATCGAAAATAAGATAGAAATAAAATCTTTTTGGCTTTTAGAAAGTTTATATTAAAACACACCTAAAATCTTTTTCGAATTTTTGAATATTTCAAATGTAAAGACAGAAAGCAGTAAGTAAATATATACAAAGATTCTTTTTGTGAGTTTCGAGGGTAAGAGAATCATATCAGTGTACGGTCATGCCAAAACACTCTTGTTGTTCTTTTTGTTAACAATTAGATAAACATCCTATAACGATTATCGCTATTGTTGTCCACATAAGCTCAACTTATCAGATGTAATCATGGCGAGGGGATACATTAAGGTATGATTTATACTTACCGACCGGTGTTCACCCACACACGACACATTCCCGTATCAAGGTATGCACGAGAGTTCATCTTACCGGTGAGTATACCATTTATCATATGTTTTGACGTATATGAATCGCTTATTGATGAGGAACTTGATTTTTAGATGCATGAGGGCACATGAGCAAGTCCGTGAACAGGTCAGTACTTTCGTACAGCAAAGAGACGAACTTGACTCCCAGATAAATGTGATATATTATCACTTGTTTTGTGGACATGTGATTGTTGATCACTTATTGAGGTCGTATGCAATATGTACACGTATGTATGGTATCATGGAAGATCTAGACTTCGTCTCCGTTTGTTTCGGTAAAAGAAACAACCATGATACCCAGATGATAAACAGCATAAAGACTACGTATCTCAGAACCTCGGCAATCTATCAAATGAAATTTCGGTACTAAGACCATATGCCAATGAGCGGTTCCCACCCGGTCTTCAGTTGACTTAGGTTTATATCACCCTACACACCTTAAAATGATTGTGAGCCTACCGATACATCTTATATAGAGCTGCTTATCGTTTTTCAGTTTAGGTTTAAAGAGGTTTGGACAGACCACTGATGTACTATCATTTTCTCTTTTGCTCGCCAGGAAACTCATTTTTGTTTTTCTATTGTTTTTGAGTTATGAAAATTTTCGATGTTTTTGAATTTTCAAATTTTGGATTTACTCCCCCTAAAATCAACAAACTTACAATAATTTAAAAACACAGAGATATTTACAAAAACTATTTTCCGATGCGGATTACTCTTGCTTGACCTTAATGCCGTTTACCAATAATAAAAAGTCAAATCTTGATTTATCAAATGCTTTGGTAAAAAGGTCGGCACGTTGGTCATCGGTGTGGACTTTAACAACTTCGATAAGCCTTTTATCAAAGCAATCACGTATGAAGTGATACTTAATTTCGATGTGTTTGGTCTTTGAATGCTGTATAGGATTTCTAGTGATAGATAAGGCAGCAGAATTATCAACTAAAATAGGAGTAGTTAGGAATTCAAAACCGTAATCGTGCATTTGCTGTTGTATCCACAGGACTTGGGAGCAACAATTTGAGGCAGCAATGTATTCATCTTCACAAGTTGATGTAGCGACACAGGTCTGCTTCTTGCACTGCCATGTTACGAGGCGATTTCCTAAAAACTGGCATCCAGCCGTTGTGGATTTGCCGTCGAGTTTGCATCCGCCAAAATCAGAATCACTGAAAGTGACTAAGTCAAAGTTATCATCCTTAGGGTACCATAGACTGGTGTCTGGGCAACCCTTCAAAGAACGAAAAATCCTTTTTACAGCTGCAAGATGTGAGGCCTTCGGGTTCACTTGATATCTGGCTAGCAGGCACGTTAGATAGCTCACAACTTCACCCTTCAAGTCTGGATTAATTCCATGATTTTGCTGCAGTGGGGTACCAATGGGCGATGTGTCGGACATCTGGAATCGGCTCAAGATGTCTTGGACATACTTAGTCTGATGGATGAAAATCCCAGACTTCGTTTGTTGCACTTGCAATCCCAAAAAGAAAGTCATCTCCCCCATAGCGCTCATCTCGAATTTATCCTACATTACACGCTCGAAATCCCTACACATAACATTGTTAGTAGAACCAAATATAATATCATCCACATATACCTGTACCAGTAGAAGATCTCCTTATTGTTCTTTTATGAAGAGAGTGCAATCGATAAGACCTCTGCGAAATCCATTCTCCAGCAGATAATTAGATAAGGTTGCATACCAAGCTCGTGGTGCTTGATGTAGACCATAGAGAGCTTTGTTCAGCAACCAAACCCGATCGGGATGGATAGGATCTTCAAAATCTGGAGGTTGTTCAACATACACCTCTTCTTCCACTAGACCATGTAAGAATGCACTTTTGACGTCCATCTGGTAAACCTTGAATCCTTTGAATGAGGCATAAGCCAGGAAGATCCGAATTGCTTCCAGACGTTCAACAGGTGCATACACTTCGTTGTAGTCTATACCTTCAATCTGACGAAAACCTTGAACGACCAATCTTGCTTTGTTGCGAATAACCAGCAGGTTTCAACAGGTGCATACACGGTCGTCCTTTTTGCATTTATACACCCAACGGGTACCAATCTTCTTATAACCAGCAGGTTTCTCTACGAGCTTCCAGACACCAAGTTTCTGGAATTGTTGCAGTTCTTCCTGCATTGCCTCAACCCAAGAGTTATCTTTCAATGCTTTTTTCCAAGTTCTTGGCTCTTCCTGTGAGACATAACATGCAAAAGACCAATTGTTCTGTTGACTAGATTCTCGAATCGCCGCGTACAAGCCTGCGTTGTTGTTGTTTCGCAACATGTTTCTTGTTTGAATACCACTCTGTACATTACCAATGATGTTTTGTTGAGGATAGGTATTGTGAATTCTTGTTTCACGGTTTTCCGGAACTGGAATATTTGTACCCAGATTGTTGAGATTTAGATCAACAACCAATTCAATACCCGGAACTGACGAAGAGGATGATGCAGTAGCTTCGGCTGTAATAGGGGCGTCCACTGGAGGTGTAGCCTCTGAAGTACCATGAACAACTGATGTAGGAGCTTCTTGATCTGCATCTAGAAATTCTTCACTCTGAAGATTCGTTTAGTTCGGTTGCATCATGAAAATCCTCATTGTCGAGAGCATTAATGTTCACTGAAGATGGCTCTTGATTGACAACAATTGGATGAACCACCGGTGAATCTGTTGCGTTGTCACTCTCGAAAAACATCATTGCCGCAGCAGTTTCTTCAGCTGCTTCAACATTGATCGAATTGAAAAAGTCATCGTACTCAAACATCCCATGGTTGACCAGGACATCTGACTGGCAATGTGTGCCTTTGTACTCTGACCTCAGACCATTCCTCGACCCTTTTAGTCTCTAGATTCCAGACTCTTAAGTTCAGGGTGGCATAACCAAGAAAGCGACCTTCAATAGCTTTTGCCCCAAACTTTCCATTAGGATCGATCATTGTGCAAGGAGCTCCAAACGGTTCAAGATATGACAAATCTGGTTTTCGTTTGTGAAGAACCTCAAAGCAGGTCCTGTTGTGTCTTTTGACTGTAAGGACTCAATTCATCGTGTAACATGCGGAGGCAGCTTCACTCCAGAATGGAATGGGCAACTGCGACTCTACCAACATAGTCCGAGTAGTCTCGATCAATGTACGGTTCTTACGTTCAGTGACGCCGTTCTGTTGAGGAGTATAAGCCGCACTAAATTCGTGAAGAATACCTTTTGATGTGCAAAACTCTGCCATGGCTTGATTTTTAAATTCTGTACCATTGTCGTTGCGTATCCGTCTAACCTTCAACTTATACAAATTCTCAATCTGAACGATCAAGCTTTTGATAATACCGAAAGTTGCACTCTTGTGAGCCATAAACGCTACCCAAGAAAATCTTAAATAATCATCAGTTATCACAAGACAGTATTGATCATTCCTGATGCTTTTGTGCTTGACAGGACCGAACAAATCCATGTGCAAACGTTCAAGAGGAACTGCCACCGTGTTGATCTTCTTCGTCGGATGTCGCTTCTTGGTTTGCTTTCCTTTTTGGCATGAAACACAAACGTCTTGAAGATGGAAATTTTTAAGAAGAACACCATTCACTAATTCATTCAACACCAAATGATTCATTTTGCATAAGTGAATGTGACCCATACCTCTGTGCCAAGAGGTTGAGCCTTTTTCCGTGGCTTTGGTAATAAAACAAGTTGCTTGTGCAGTCGTTGTAATAGCTTGGCTCATATCAAGGACATATAAATCGTTTATCCTTGGAGCTGATAAGAGAATCCATTCTTTTGGAATCTTGAAGTCGGGTTTTCAGCACATAACATCCATTTGCATCAAAGTATACTGAAAACTGTTAATCACAGATTTGTGAAACGCTGAGAAGATTGTGATCAAGCTGTTGTACAAAGTTGATCTTGTCAAAACTTACAACCCCATTAGATACCATTCCTTCTCCTGTTATATATCCGCCTTTATCTCCAGCAAAAGCAACATAACCTTCTCTAATAGATTTAACGTCGTAGAGAAGCTTCATGTCGCCGGTCATGTGCCTGGATGCCCCACTATCAACAATCCAAATGACTGCTGAAAGTTCCTCCTAGAACACCTTTCACATGTACTCACATGATTAGTTGGAGATGGGGACCCAAGCCTTTGTGGTCTTGGGTGTTCCATTTTCATCAACGTAAGTTACTTGAACTTCTGGATGTTGTGGAAATTGTGATGTTCCCCCTGAATCAGTAACCGTTTTTGGTTTCCAGGTCTGTTTTGTTTTACCAGTTTTATTCTTTAAAATCTTAACTTCATGATTGTCTGAAGTTTTTGAATTGTCTGGTTTGACAGAAACAATTGTTTTGTTAACCACATCGGTTTTGATTGCCTTTTCAATTTTCTTGACCTGTTGGCGTTTCTGTTTCTTTTCCCTTTCTTTTACAACACGGGGATCTGGTTTTGGTGAAACAGATTGCTTTCGGTCGTTTTGGTCACGGGGATCATCAACTTTGGCTTTTTGTTTATGAAGATATGGACAATTGCGAATAATATGTCCAAATGTACCACATGAAAAACATGATCTTCGTTCTACAAACCCCGAAGTATCATGTGATTGTCTTGTCGATGATGAACTTTGTGATCCCGAGGTACTTGGTTTTGAACTATTTGGTTCATTTCTTTTCAACATTTTAACTTGATTAACATGATCTAAGTTAGATTTATTGGCAAATGTTTCAAGTTTATCTGTTCCCGTTGATTTCACAAAGTTCACTTTCTTGTTCTTCTTTTGGATCGGTTCCTTTCGACCTTGAGTCGTTGATTTACCATTTGGTTTGGTATGATTTTGCTGCTTTTTCACCGTTGGTAATTTTTGATTGCCATATTGGTTTAGAACTTCAGCCTTTGGGATAGGAGGACACTGTGTTACCACAACGTGTGATCCTGTCTTTCCCAAGAACTTACTTGTTGAATCCTCAAAAATTTTACTTATTAAAGATTGATTAACATTCTTAATAGGAAAATCTTTTGTCAGAGTAGATTTTATCATCACCAACAAGAGTGTACAGCAAATTCACACTTTCAGACTCTTTTGCAGACGTGGACTCGACCAGAGCAGTCTTAGCAGGTTTTGCGGGAGGATCACATAGAATATGATTCTCAAGAGGTATGTCCTCTTCTTTGATTACCGCATCAGACTGTGCTGAGTCAGTATCATCGGATTCATCATCAGAAGAATCAGCATTCTCAATAATAACTAGAGGATCCTGATTCTGTTCAGCAGAAGACACACATGTATCTGCTGACACATCCGAATCTGATGATACTTCCGGTTTGTATCCAAGTCCCGTTGCAAATTCCTCAATGTCTAAAGGAACAGATTCCTCATAAAGAGTTCTATTCTCCTCATCAGGCATGGCATCATAATTTTGTCTAATAGGTGGTGGACATTTCTTGTATCCAATGCACGTGACATCCTTTTTCTCTTTTTGTGTGCCAATGATGTGATCCAGCACATATCTAGAGTTTGAATAACTGTCTAGCTTAAGCCGGATCATCTCACTTTCACGCTTTGTACAAACTAACTCTTTTTGCATAATCTCAAGACGATTAATATAACAGTTTATGTCTGTTTGTTTTCTTGAAACCATTTTTGTCAGTTCGGTTTTATCTTTTCTTAAATTTGCAACCACCGTTTTAAACTCCTTTTCATGGTTTTCATAAAACATGTTAGCCTCTTTGCATTTTGAGAGATCCACTATCAACTTTTGATTGTGGATATTTGTCACTTCATATTTGTTTTGCAAAGCCTCATGTTTGCTTTACAAATCACACCGCTTAGCATCTAAAGAAACATGTTTGTTTTGCAAGTCAAACAATTCAACATTTAAAGCATCATGTTTGCTTTGCAACTCAGATATATTAGCATCCAAATCAGCACATTTAACACTTAAGCTAGCATAATTATCACAATTAACAACAGTTGATTCATCGACACATACCTGCCTTGATGAATTGTCGACATTAGCCATAAAGGCTGAATGGAGAGAAGAAGAAGAATAAGCAGCTTGATCCACCAAAATAGATCTTCTATCATTCCCTACTGCAGCTTCTCCTAACAATTCATCGATATCTGCATCGATTCTCCCATTAGATACATCATCAGAAAAATCTTCGCCTGAGGTTGAGACTTCCTCATCTGAACTCCTTGAATCACCAGAACTCTCTTCATCTGAAGATTCACCACCACTGGCGGAAGATTCTCCACCACTGGCGTGCTTCAAATCTTTAGCAGCTTCAGCAAAACAAGCTGCTCCTCCCTGATCACCAATGCCTAATTGCATTGACCAGTCGCAACCTTCATCTATTTGCACCACAAGAGCCAGATTGGTGTTCGATGTCCTGCTTGATTGTTTGCAGGGACCAAGGTGCGATCATCATTCCTGGTTTGATTCTGATTTTGTTGGTTGTCTTGACCTCTGAAAGGATTCTGGTTACCATGTTGTACTGGCTTTGTGCATTCACATTTGAAATGACCACGTTCACCACAGTTAAAGCACTTGACGGATTGCTTGTCGAACCCATACTTGGTATCTTTCTTGCTTTCCAAGCTGGTTCTACCCGTCCGTTCCATGAAGTCTTTAGCTCGCCTTACAGCACTAACGAAAGCCCATTTGATGTCCATCATATCCATCTCTTATTTATCGATCTGTTGATAATCTTCTTGAGTTAGATTGATGTTTCCGATCTGCCCTGCAATCAACCCATAATACGAGCTCACCAATGTGTTTAGTATCTCCATATGATCTTTAGCTACTTCAACGCTAACTTTGGAGAAGTTTGACGTGTCAAGCCGTATTGTATTTGACTTTGATGGCTGACCAGCAGATGATGTGCTTCCATAACAAGCTTGTTGTTGAACATGAAGTGGATTCCCATACAAATCAGTTGCTACGGTAGATGGCCGATAGCTTTGCTATTGTGGAGCTGGTTGTAGTGGATTTCCATACAAGTCTGTGGTTGAAGCTGGCTTTACCGGAACTTGTATCGTATTGCCATATAAATCTGTGCTTGTGACAAACGCTGTCTAAAGTGGAGCATGTGAAACTGGCCTTGCAGAAGTGCTAGAAGTTCCATAGTACATATCAGGATCTTGTCGCACTGGAACCCTTTTCGCCTTTAGGGTTTCTTCCTCATCTTTGTTCTCCAAGAGCTGAACGAAGTCATTGATGTTTGTCGTAGCCAATGCGCCATTGTATTTGAGAATTTCCAAGAAACTATTCCATTGAGGTGGCAATACATCAGTAAACTTTGTGACTACCTCTGCTGGAGTTGTTACTACCCCATAATTACCCAATTCAGTCAGCAGATGATAGAATCGACTTGTCATACATGTGAACCCATCAAACTCCTTTTTGAGTAAGTCATGTCGCAATTGGCGTGACTTTTCATTTCCTAGACCCCTTGTCTTTAATGCATCCCACAATCGCTTTGACGTCTTGAAACTGACGAATTGATGATATATTTCATTGCTCATCACCTGAGTCAGAATAGCATATGCTTTCTTTTCTAAATCATATGCCTTTTTTTGGTCTTCCGAAAGATCGGCAAATGTCAAGGCAGTTGAACCAGCAGCCTCAAGAGCTTGATCGAAATCTGTAGTAAAACATAACCACAGTTCTGTGTTTTGCCCATTTACATACGTCTGAAATCTATCTACCCAGCCAGGATATTCGTTTATGTGCATCAGTTTCGGTGGACGATTCAGACTTCCGGTCTCGCTTTCGCTTAGGAGTATACTTTGAATACTTGGAGTTTGATTTGAAAAAAACGCCCATTGACCGGTCGACATTTGATTCGCTTGTGAAGATGCGGGTGCGGGAGATTTTGCCCATGATGGTGACAAACCGGTGCTATGATACTTGCTTTCTGTATTAGATGTGGGAACAGATGATTCAGCCCATGAGGGAGATAAACGTGTGTTTGTATACTTGCTCTCTGCAGTTGACGGATTACCCCACCAATTCAGATTCATTTTTGATGTTTAATAACGAATACCTGAACAAATCACTCAAATCAAACCGTTAAATATGATTTGCAAAGCTACTGTTAAAAATTTTAAACAGTTCGACGAAACTATATTACTCGACGAAACAGATTAATGATCGACGAAACAGTAATGAACGACGAAACAATTAATGATTCTGTACGACGAAATAGAATGCGACGAAACAGGTTGAATTATGATGAACGACGAAACAGTTGTGTGTTGATCGACGAAACAAGAGAACGACGAAACAAGTTGATGTTTGATATGCGACGAAACAGAATCTTGAACTATGCTCGACGAAACTGATTTAATGTTGTCTTGTGCGACGAAACTCAGAATTCCGACGAAACAGAATAATGTCTGATGAACGACGAAACACAATTTAAATAAGGCCCGACGAAACAGAATGTGATTATGTTGATAATCGACGAAATAGTTCCTTGGTCGACGAAACAGATGAAGCCCAATAGTGAAGCCCAATGAAATGCGAAGCTCAGTTCAGTTTTGTTGGATCCTTTTTGTTCGACGAAACAGATCTGATAAGAATGATACTCTGACCAAACAAGTTGTTTGTGTGGATATTTTACAAATAAAGCAAATCTTATCCCTGACACAAGCCACAATATTCAAAGTATACACTACTGTTGATCACCATTTTCAAGTAAACAACAATCATTTTATGTCACAAATGTCAAACAATTGTTTTAATAATCAGCAACAAACACAATACATCAGAAACAAATAAAGATCAAACATGTATATTATCAAGAACAGTTTGAAGATTTGATGAACTGGATGAAGATTCAAGTTACCAGAAATTTTTCAAACACACTTTTGCAAATAAAGTTCAATAAAAACCCAAAACTAACATGTATACAAGAGTTATAACAAGGTTTTATATGAACTATAAGCAAAACAATCATGATTTTCAAGGTTTTAACAAGGTTTTTCCAGAAAAAGTATGATTTTTTTTCAAAGCTCAAAATCAAGAAAAACACAAGAAAATCAACTTGGTTTTAACAAGGAATCGAGCCAAACGCTCTGATACCAATTGTAGGTCCACCCGGAGGATCGAGTAACCTCTATTCCCTGTTTTCCGACATACCCGAAAGTGCGGAATCCAAACGGGTAAGTTAAACCAAGTGACGAACACGTAAAACACAAGATTCACCGATTAACACTCCATTGTATTAATCTAGAAAACGGTTACAATACAATGTTTACAAGATGCTCTCATAAACTCTCAGTGTGTGTGTGTTTACAGTGTTCGCTCTCAAATCTATTCAGACTTGTCTAATGTGTTCTGTCTGTTATCTGTGTATATATACTGAAACACTACGACGAAACACATCACAGTCGACGAAACAAGTGTTACGTCGACGAAACAAAATAATCATTCATCAAAGTCGACGAAACAAGATGTGTTTCGTCGACATACATGTTGACTAAAATAGGGGTCCGGCCCAGTTGAAGTTGAAGTTGAAGTTCTCGCCCAAATGTAATGGCCCAACATTCATTCTGCGTTCAATTTGATTGGCCCAAGCTTTACGTACATTCTGATACATCAACTTGTGAAGATTAGCCAACTTATGACATCATCATGACATCATCATGATGATGTCATGATGATGTCGCGGCGGGAAACGGCTCACGGTGCTTCGTGCTTCGCGTGTCGAACTCTGGGGCGCACGACGGAGGAATGTCGTGACGTTGGGCTTGAGCCGAACCTAACCGTGTCGAAACCAAGTCAAACCGAGCCGAGTCGAACCGAGCCGAGTTGCGTCCACACAAAGTGTACCAACATTTTTTTCAACTTAATTTTCTTTTCATTTGTATATGGCATTAATTCTTCTGGGCTCTAATTATTTATTTGCATGATTTGTCATCCTAAAAACTTTCACTTGTAGGCGACAGTCTCGGAGCTCTGTTATGTAGATAGTCCCTTCGTTCTGATTACATCAAGGCATTTGCTCTTGATAAGGCTGATGAAATGCTTTCAATGGGATTCAAGGATCAGGTATATATGGTCAAATTACATTTTAATAGGAATAATCAGTGCCTAACAAGTGGTTTTTCTTGTTCCAGATCTATGATATCTTCCGGTTGTTGCCATCAAAGGTTCATGTTGATGTGTTCTCCGCAGCAAACCAAGTTAGGATTCTTGTGAAGCGTGATGAACTCACTTTGGAAGGTATTAAAAAGTTCTATTTGAATGTGGAGAAAGAAGACTGGAAGTATGAAACACTCTGTAACCTTTTGGAGACGTTTATGTTTGTCTTTTTAGACATATACGCATGTTAGTTTGTGGTTTAAAAACACTAGAACTTGCGTTATGTATTAATTTTCGAAGTACGGTGAATTTAAAGCAGGTTTTTTACTCTTTTCTATATATTTTTTTGGTGATTTTTCATGCAATTTTCAGCAAAAAGAAGAAAAAAAAATAATTTTATACAGTAAATTAAATTTTCCAGTTTTTGTTTAATTTTTTTATAAATATTTTGTTACAAATGCGTTGCAAATTCTTTAAGAAATGGCGTAGGAAATGTGTTACAAATAAATTTCCAACACATATTTTCGTTGCAAACACGTCACAAATCTTATGCAAAAGTAATTAAAGAATCCTTGGAAATGCGTTACAAATTTCCAACACAATATTTCCGTTGCAAATAAGTTGAAATTTGCGTAGTAAATGCGTTGCAAAAAGTTTTCAATGGGGCTTTTTCCAACATTAGGTTTTTTGTTACAAATGCGTTGCAAATTCAGATCTGCGACGCATTTGTGACGGAAAAACATGTTGAAAAGTTCCATTTTCTAGTAGTGACTGTGTTGTGATTTGTGTTAGGATTTATAGAGGGAAAATGGTGAAAACAGAGGCCGGGTACAAAAGTGGTTTTGGGAAAAAGAGTCCGGTTTTCAGGATTAATATGTGTTTTTTGATGTCACCCCTTCAATGCAATTTGTTTTTGATTGGGGTGTTTTACGGGAAATACGGAAGTGTTTGACTAGGGTCAATCGCACACTGGTGAGCCTCGCACACTCAGTCCCACGTGCACGTCCCAAACCGCACATCCTTGCACTGTGCGTAAACTAGGCATGTTGCACACCAGAGTTGTGGTCGCACACTTCTGTCCGATCGCACATTAACGTAGGCTATGGAGTGATGTGGGCCGGGCCATACATGGATCGCACAAATAAAACACGTCGCACACTCATGTTCTGATCGCACACTTGCTTAAGGTCGCACACTTCAACTTGAGCTGGTGGTATTGGGCCGTACACAACACCAATGGGCTGCAGACCTTTTCACACATACAATCTGAACTGTACGAATATAATCAGGCCACACACTTATCTGAGCTTTATGTTTCTTGAATCGCACACTATGAATAAACTGCCATGCTATGTGCTTAAATGTTAGTAGAAGGTATGTGGTGGAAATTACTAGTTAAGATGTGTTAGAAAGTTGATATGTGTTGTTTGTATGATACTTGCTTAATGTGTGCAAAAATAATGTAATTTAAGTGAATGCGAAACCGACTATCATTGGTAACCACGTTAGGGTTCGGTTGACCAACTTAGAACAAGTAACATAACATACCGAGCAATCTAAGGTGAGTTCACTACACTCTTTACAAGCACGCGTCCAGTGGGGACAAATGAACAAACAAACAAACATTTCATCCCTCTAGGGGATACTTTACAAACCCATATCCTTGTAGGGGATATGAGGCAGATTTCAGTTAATGTTGATGTTGGATAATACACTCATTTCTATCACTCTAGTCCCATCTTACTACCGAACTAGTTGCTTGTAGGGCAACAGGGGTTATTAGTGGGTTATTAGTTGATAGCGCTATTAGGCTTGGCACCCTCACGACGTACCTGGATAGGACGAGCGTGAACTAATGACCTTAACCACATGACCAATGTTTGACATAGAATTGGGGAAGGGCAAACAACAGCCGTCTTGCGGTATCGAGTTATTATCAACATGTCATAAAACTAAACACTTGGTTACCAAACGTTTTGCAAAACTGTGAACTCGCAGGGTTATGCTGATACACTTTTTCTGCATGCTTGCAGGTCGATAGGTACATCTATGTGGAACTTGCTGTCTGGGATGCTGGAGAGGTCATGGGTCGAGATACATGGAAACACGAAACGAGACTAAATGGGTACATACATTTGGGCTTGGAATTGATGAAACATTGAATATTGTTTCCATTGAACACATTGAGTTATAATTAATGTTTTGTAATACTTTATTCTAATGAATGAAAAATTTTATTTGAAATCTTGTTATGAGTTCGATGTGATTGGTGGCTAGATCCTGGTACGTCACACGCCTCACCGGGGTTTCTGTGACACCCGACATTTCAGGCTGTACCGTACAACTGTAACACGTGTTGGGAATAGATAAAAGGTTGTATTTGACTGATTATGTTGTTTACATATGATATTTAATGAGTTTGTAAATTTAAACCTTGGTAAGAATTATGTTGGCAATTTTAAGATTACGCTTATCGTGTAATAGTTAAAATGCGAAACGAACGTAGGTGACCACCCGATCAGTGTTAAAATCCTAAAAATATTCTGTTATGATTAGAATAATAATTTTAATCATATTCTTGAGGAAAAATAAAGTAAAATACTTAGAAACTCTATTTTTCGAGTTTGAGCGGGTACCGCGCGATACTGCGCGTATTAGACAAAATACTGTCAACGCAGCCAGTCAAGGCAACTGGTAATCATTTCAGTAATAATTTGGTGTGATTATTTTATAGAATGACAAAAATAATTTAAAACGCACTAAAACTAGATTAAAACGCTAAATAAAATACCCGGTATCCAGTAAAATAAAATACCTGTTTTTAACACCAATTTACATATATATATATATATATATATATATATATATATATATATAGGTAGAGGATCCTGTAAAAAGTGCTCAAAGTGTGAGAAGTGTGAGAAGTGTATTATAACACTATATATAATACTATATAACACCCTATAAACACAGTATAACAATATGTAACACCTTATAATACCATATAACACTTTGTAACACTATATATCATTATATAACAAATATAACACTATAGGTTGTCTGATAGCATGCCTATGATAGATGTATAGTGTTATATTTGTTATATAATGATATATAGTGTTACATAGTGTTATATGGTATTATATGGTGTTACATATTGTTATACGGTGTTTATAGGGTGTTATATAGTATTATATATAGTGTTATAATACACTTCTCACACTTCTCACACATTAGGCCCATTTTACACTATCCTTACCCTATATATATATATATATACTAGCAGGGTGCCCGCGCGATGCGGCGGGGTGACAATTTGCATTGCGATACTCGTTTCTGGTAGTTTTCGTGTTTGTATAATATTTATTGTAGTATTATTGCGGCGGATATACGTTCATAAGCAAAGTTATATCATTAATCCATTTCATCGTGGTGTGCATGGTTCTTTTGGTGTGGCTATTATCCTCAACCGAAGCCATTGGTTTGTCTATTTTATTAACCAATCAATTTTCGGTTAATCAATTCGGTTTATTCGGTTCCATTGCCGATTTTTGCTCAGTTCTTTTAGTTTCGGTTATTAGCCAAAACAACAGTTGGGCTAAAACTTTTATTTAAAAGACATGAAATTGAGGCAAAACAATATATATTAGTAGGGAACCTGCGCGATGCGGCGACGACGACTAAGAACCCCAATGATCATCATGTCTAGATTGTTTAATTTATATAAAAAACTTAGGCAAAACAATATATAATGGTCAACGTTGATTTTTTCTAAGCTAGAGGAGGATGAAGAATATTATCCTATGAGTTGCTGACAACAAGAACGGAAGCAAATGGCCACATTGGAATTCCATGGTATCCCATGACTCGTACAACAGTCAATGTTAAGGGTGAACGGGGCACCATGCGGGGAGTGGCGCGGTGACCCAAGTCCCCGAGCGAGAACACCGCCGCCATCCCCGCGGTGAGTGAATTCGGTGACCAAGATCGGGGAGGGTTCACCGCGTGAGAGAGGAGAGAGAGAGAGATGAGAGAGAGAGGGGGTGATTGGTTGTTAATGTGGGTCCACTCTTTTTCAACCAATTGTGTGAGTGGAGTGATGCCATCAAATTGAGGGTGTGAGGGGAGTTTAAGAGGGGAGTTGACGTGGCATAACCTGATTGGGTGTATGTAAGAGAGGGGACTCCCCTAAGAGGGGAGTGCCCCGCTCACCCTAATTTTTCTAAGCTAGAGGCGGATGAATAAAGTGATCCTGACAGCATAAATGGAAGTAAATGGCTACATTGGAACTATATGGTATCCCATGATGTGTACAAACTTGCATCAACAATTTGACTATGAAGATACGGGAAGAAGGCTGGTGTGGCGGGTGGTCTAGTAAAGGCCTTAATTTGTTACTCTAATCTCTCTTACCCTGCCTTTGTATCTCATCTCTTCGATCAGTCTTTTCTACTCACAAAACATGTATAAAAGATTGAAATACTTTGACTTTTATGAAACTAATTGACATAACAATTTCAAAATGTCTGCATATGATTAAATTGTATTAGGCTATGTTTTATCTCTTGTGGGTAGACTGCTAAACACATACACACAAAAAGGCTAAACAAGAATTGGTCAAATGGGTTGAAACTTGAAAGTCGGCAAATCTATTTAGAAAACCAATTAATTGTTTATCACTTAAACAAGTAAAGTATATAAAAAAAATACTAAGCATGCTAAATGGGTCATGTGTTTACGGATCAAATCCGACGCGAATCTAAAAACTTGGCCCAAACCCGAAATTGCACGAGACACATGAAGACAAACACAACATGAGTTTTTGTGGTTCCATACGAACACGGCCTGGCCTGTTAAACCGAATTGTTTGTAAATTTTTATCAACTTTTTAAAATTATAGCTTCAGCAAGTTATGAGAACACATACAACATAATTAGTACCACGGAAAGAGTGCAAATCAATGTCAAATGTACGTAATGGTCAAGAAAAGAACTTGAACTAAAGGATCGTCACAGGCACTATCAATCAATCGTCCTCGTTAATTAAACATAGTAAATGTGCCCCATGTAAAAGCTCAGCCACTTCCTGTAGCAATAATAATAATAATAATAATAATAATAATAATAATAATAATAATAATAATAATAATAAATATTAATAAATAATAATAAACATCTTTAGGTTAGGTAGAGTTGGACAGGAATTCTTGATCTATATTCTTGACCAAACAAACTTTAAACGTTAACTTTTCTTTTCTTCAGCAAAAGCTTGGCATATAGGCTTCAAATTCAAATTGGGATTTAATCCGTCTTCCCAAGAGGCTATGCGAAACCCATAATTCCATCATGGTCAACAAGCGATTCCCGTGTCTGAACCTAGAAGTGAACAATGGAGATACTTTAGTGATACTTGTTACAAAGAAAGCTAGATACAATGTCACCATCCACTGGTACAACTATCTAATCTTATATATAACTTTAGTATAAGATTATTAGATTGTTTTCGTTCAATCTCATTAACATTATATATTTATTGATGTTTGTGACTTTTAAGACATGGTGTTACACAACTGAGGACAACATGGGCAGATGGACCAGAGTTCATCACACAATATCAGAATTATATTTAACTTTCTATATATTTTTCTTTTTGATTATTACAATAAAAATGCTGATACAAAACATACTTTTTCCTAAGAACACAAAGCCTCAAATGCTTGTTATATTGCTTGCCCAATCTGGTAACTCTAGGCTACCATCTTTTAAAGTTAGTTGTGTTTCCATATCAGTAGAGGTAGATTTTTATCATTTAAAGAGAGAGAGACCCGATAAACAACCCTTATATTTGACTCGTTACCCAAACCACTGACCCACCCATCCTGCCCCATATACAATGAAAAAAGCATGTAAAAACCTGTGCTGGCGTTGCCAAATCCAACTGGTAAAAGAATAACAAATTATCTTCAGCGGCACTCTCACTACTCTCTGAACTCGCATCTGAACTTGAGTCACCCCTTCCTCTAAAAAACCAGCTCGCTTCAACCCGTGTACTTATCGTCCAAATATTTATACAAACAAAACTATAATTACAGATCTAATTTTAAACAAATTCAAGTAAACACCTGACCAATGATGATAGCTTTTAGCTGGCCATATGGGGTAGAACTATATAAAGAAAAAACTTCCAACCATGTTTCCTCCACCAACAGTACTTCCAGTTTCAGAATCTAACCCCTTACCTAAAAATACAAAAAGAAATAAGTCAAATGGGATGAAAATCAAACTGATTTCTAGTGGGTTCTCTGTGTGCCCTTGTAAGAAACCTCAAATTCAGGATATAAATCCATGTTCATCTTTATGGTATAAAAAAACATAAGCCCAAAATTCACAAAATAGGGATTGAATGCAAAGAAGGTAAGGAAAAGAGAACGCACCTCTGTGACAGTGAAATCTACACCTCCGGTGAGTGCCAAGAACTCACCTCTAAGACTGTGAAGTCTACACCTCCGTGAGTGCCACTGAAAGAAGAAGATAAAATGGATAAAAAGAAGAGAGCAGGGGAAGGGGTGTTGGTATGAAGATGCTTCCTAAACGTTCTAATTATGAGAGAAAAAGAGGAAATCACATGAAGTTTTCAAGAGAACAACATAAATGAAACACGATTAGGTTTTAGCTTTCTTACCGGATAACTTGCTTGATCGATCTAATATCAGATTTGAAGCTTCATGCTTCTAATCATCTCTAATAGAGAGAACCAGATGATGTTGTGCGTAGAGAGAAAACCAGATGAGTTGAGTTGGCGTGAACTGTGAAGAATGAGATATGAGAAAGTCAATGGATTGCTTTGCTCGGTGGAATTCAAAAGCTAAACATTTGGGGAAATGGAGAGGTGAAATTCAAAATTTGAATGCTCAAAGCGATGTTTTCTTTGGTGTATGGCTGAACTCTTCTTTAGAACCAGAGAAAGACTAATAGTACATTTTGGGCAATCTCACCCAAATCAGTGAATGCTCAAGAGATGTTTTCTTTGGTGTATGGCTGAATTCTTCTTTAGAACCAGATAGAGACTAATTGTACATTTTGGGCAATCTCACTCAAATCAGTACTACAAATCAATTGCTACATCAATGGTTGCAACATATGCATTAAAAGTTATACAACTCTTAAATTTTCAACATCCAACTTTCTCTCTCTTATATACATTATATATAGTAATATATATATATATATATATATATATATAGAGGAAGTTTCAAATGAAAACCACTAGTTATTATGAAAACTCGAAAACTAATTAAAAAAAGCCAAAAAAACATACAATTTTTTTTTTTTTTTGCAAACCAAATTTCGCAGGTTTTTTTATATAAAAAAATTTCAAAAAAAAAAAAATTGTGTAGTGCACATGTGTATGTGTACTACACATGTGCACTACACAAATTTTTTTTTTTTGAAAAAAGTTTTTTTTATATATAAAAACCAGCGATTTTTATAAAAAAAATTGAAAAAAAAAATTTTGTGTGTTTTTTAGGCTTTTTTTAGTTAGTTTTCGTGTTTTCACAATAAAATTGGTTTTCATTTGAACCATCCCCTATATTTATATATATATATATATATATATATATATACATATATATATATGTATATGATATTGTGTGTGTATATAGGAGAGAGATGGTAAAGGTGGCGGCTAGGGGAGGTGCCACCCACCTTGAATATGCAAGAGCTTGCCAGGTGGATCCTTGTGTCTTGAACCTAATCTTTTAAACTTTCTAAACACTCCATTTTAACAAATCAATATCTAAAATTCACTCTCTCTCCCTCCCATTACATAGATCAGCCGAACACCCCCATAACACACACATTCAAAATTTCAAACCATTTCTTGAAGAATCAAAGGCATTCCAAGGTGATTCCAAGCTAATATGGAGGTTTAGAAGTGATTCCAAGAAAGTTCAAGCAAGTACAAGGCCTCATATCATCATGTTTTTCAAAAACCCATTAAGAAATCTTGAAGGTATAAACTTATTTTCAAAATCACATTCTTGATTTTTAGCGATGCTAAAGATGTTGGAAGGTTTCTCTTGAACTTGGAATTAATCACAAACTTGAAACTAATAATGAATGAGATTTTAAACAAAGTAAAAATGAGTGTGTATATGTATGTATGTATGGCTAAAAGTTGTATGAGTATGTGTAGTTAGTTATGTTTTGATTTTGATTTTGTTGAATGATTCTTGTTTGACTTGATTCTTGAAAGATGGCTACATGCATGGGTCAAAAAGGTATCATAAAAGAATGTTCTAAAAAGGGTTTTGTGATTTGAGATGAATATGATAAAAAATGAACTTTTGGAAGTTCATATATGTCTGTATATATGTCGTGTATATATATATAGGATATATAGGATTAGGTTCAAACGTGAACAAAATCCCAATAGTGAACTGCGTGAACTGATCTGGTGATTTTTATGATCTTGAGATTAAAGTGAGTGGCATGATGGTAATTATTTGGTTATTTTTTTCATTTAATTAAATACAAAAAGGGTATATGTGTAATTTCAATCTTAAATTGATTGCATAAATCTCTCATAAATCAAATAAAGGATTAGGAAAGATATAACTTAATTCAATTATTAAAATAATTATTTGTTTAAATGCGATGTACACATGTTTATTCTGATTTTGTCCTCTTTTTAATGCGATGTACACATGTGTATATCGTCTGTTTATGTGATAACTCAGAATTTTTTTTGTATTGAATGTTGATGTACACCTGTGAATTACTGTACAAATATGTACGATGCTGAGTACACATGTGTATTGTTCTTTTTATATCCAAGTACACATGTGTATACGTTGAAATATGAAGGTTACGTGGATCTTAAAAATCAAAATTTGAATTCTGGTGATGAAATCTGAAATAAAAATTAAAATTGAAATCTGGTGATTTCTTGTTTGTTTTGGTAATTATCTTATTAATAAATAAACATAATGTTGATAATGAATTTAAATTAGGAAAGATGTAACTTAATTCAATTATTAAAATAATGATTTAAATATAATTTTTTATATAATTATAATCCTACCCTTAACAACTAAAAAGGAAATCAATGATCCATATATGTTCACGCAGTTCACTCTTGGGAGGTTGTTCACGCTGGAACCCTACCCTATATATATATATATATATATATATATGTATATATATATATATATATATATGTATATATATATATATATGTATATATATATATATGTATATATATAAAGCTTTTGATTTATATGAACATGAAATAAATATGTTCTTTGATGCATTTAAGATCATGTGGTATGATGGTCTTATGATATGGGTGCATTAGATGCACATACTTGGACATGCATGTTGATATGTGATCGTAAAAGGATGAATTTGAGTATGATTTGATAAAAATAAATTTTAATGAGATTCTAAACACTAAAAATAGGAATATTTGAAGTGTTAAAATGGTATAAAACTTTTCTCATAAAGTTTACTAGCTTTGCATGTCGTACTTGGTGCGTTAAGTGTTGTAAAATACGTGAAATCGCATGATTTATGTGACTTATACAAAAAATGCACTAATCTGATTATAACCACTATTTTAATTAGTAAATAATATGTATTGTGTTAAAATATCAATTCATTCCGAGTTTGGATGATTATAGTAACGTTTAACGCAAAACTATGTGTTAAAACGGTCAAAAATCGGCTTTTCGAATGATTTTTATAAAAATGATTTAGATCAGTAAGTAGTAAACTGATATTTATAGTTTAAAAATATATATTTTAACAAATTTTAAGTGTACTTGGTGTTTGGTTAGTCATACCTGACTTCCGGCGCCCTAAAACGTTACCGAATCACTAAAATACACACTTTTCAATGAACACTAGTATGGGTAAATTTTGAGTGAACCTTATGTGTTAAAATGTGTTATGTGATTTAAAAATGTGAATATGAAAATATGTTAAGTTTTAACATGATATTGGAAATTTAGACTATTCATGTATACTTGTGCGTTTTATGCGATAGGAACGGTAAAAATCGCGTTAAATGTGTAACTTGTTTGTCGAGCATTTGATACATATAAGATATTTTATGTATATTTGCCTTAAAAATGACAAAATAGATAAGTTAACAAGATTACGTGTGTTTCAATAATAATTTATGTGAACGTTTATGTATATATATTACGACGCGTAAATCGTAGATATATTGCGTATAGACGGGAGTGTTAATGGATTTACATGATGACGGTCACCAATAAAATCGTTCAAGTCGCAAAAATATTAAATATATATATATATATATATATATATTAACGTTCCAACATAATCAAAAACGATGATTTTTTGAGAAAATCTCAAAGTTTTGTGAAAATTCTAAGAAGCAGAGAAACTAAGAATTTTTGTGATATGTTTATTTATAAATCGTTCCTACATATGATAGGACCTGTACAAATCAAACTGTGGGATTACGATATTTAAAAATACGCACCCAAAGTTGAGTGTCACTAAACCCCTCTTTTTACTGCTTTGTATATGTTTTGGGGGTAGAACACGCCAAAAAGGGTTTAATAATGTTTTTCGATTAAAACATACCTTTTAATATAAAATATATATTTTCGTTGAAAATATATGGAGTTTGATAAATTATACGTTTCGCGATAAAACGTTTTTGATGAATATATGTTTGGGGGAAACAATTGTATGGTTAGAACGAATTTGTTTGATCTCAAGAGAATAAGTAACAGCATAGGCTTACATTTTGGTGGGGATTTCAGAGGGATTCGTACAACATCGTATATTAAATTTGTCATATTAGTAGGATATATATATATATATATATATATATATATTGTACGTGAGACAGACATCATATATGGACTCAATATGGACACTACGCCAATGATGTCGTTTAATCGATTAAGTATTGCACACAATGAGTTGTTGGTAGATATGTTAGGTTGACAACCCCATCGTGACCGGTCGCCCCATGTCAAGTCAAACGACGAATTTAAATTCTGGTTATTGTCTAGCATTGATTATCCCTACATGGTAAATATATAGTTGGTATTGTCTAGCTAACACATAAGTCTGAACGTTGACGCTATGAATTTAATATATAAAACTAGGGAAAATGACTTAGTGTCGAGTTTTCAAAATTTCGATGGATGACCATGGATTTTATTAAGGAAGTAAATGGACTTTCTAAAAAAATTATATGGATGTTTTACAAAAAAAAAAAAACACATAATTAGAAAGTTTTTCCTCAGGATCAAATTATTTAAATTTGAATATGTGAACTCACCTTCCTTTGTGTTGACAGTTGATTTTAAACATGTTCTACAGGTACTTGAGTTCGGTTTCGAGAATCATGACGTATCTTGTGTTTGTTGATGCATGTTTTGTCACTTATAAATGTTGGACTAACTTTTAAACTTTCTGGGACAAATGTAATAAGATCCGTGCGGATCAAAGACAACTTTATCATGTCATGGTTATGTCGTGTTTTGAGACGCTAAGTTTAAAATCTATGTTTTAAATAAGTAATATTGTCCAACAAAATAATGCATCAAACATCAAGATAGAAATGGGCACCAACTTCCGTCACCACTACGTTTTAAATTCCGCTGCGATGTTTTTGGGGTGTGACAGTTTCCGCTTGTGATATTTTTAGGGGTGTAACAGTAAATTCACCGAAGGTTGATAAATGCTGGATGCTGTCAAAGAATAAATCTTGAGGGAGTTGTTCTCCAATTGTTGAAAGTCTATGTGATTAAAAAGCACAAATGCGGACTAGTTTGTCTATAAGGGTGTCCGCATTTGTATTTTAAAGTTTTCAGAACTTATGTTTCTTAGATAGCTTGTCGGGATTTGTTATTTTGGTTTTGTAAGAACTTATAAGTTCTTTGTTTTTGTCCGAATTTGTGGTTTTTCTAATGTCAGTACAGTACTACTACAGTACTACTGACAAGTGAATTTGTATTGTATTGTCCGTATTTAGGTTATAGACAGACTAAGGTTTGTCTTGTAAGGACTTAAGTGTCCGAAATTGTATGTGTATATACTCTTAGTGAATAGAAATGAATGAAAAGATGTTGATGCATTTTTGTGTCTGTCACTAGTCTTATATGTAAGGTTGTATTTTGTACGGTCTTTATTGATTATCGAGTCTGTATTCGCAGTCGACCAAGTCGGATATCCTCCTATCCGCTTGTGTCTGACTTGTTTGTCTCCTAGTTTATGTATTGGTCGTAAAACTATGCATGTGGCATGTTAAGGGTATTTCTGTCTTTTACTTGTGTTATTAGTGCCTTCTGTTTCTGCTGCAT